>NC_056567.1:29810395-29857415 GCF_013358625.1 Macadamia integrifolia | reverse complement strand
AAAAAAAAAAAAAAAAGTTAAATATAAACAACAACACTGATTCACAAAAAAACCCATTCACATCAGTTTTCTCTCAATTTAGAAGGTCAAATTTATTTCAATCTAAAACCCTAACAATACCAGATTCTTCCCACTTTATTGGGGTGAATAGCTAAAATAATATCAGCAACCAATTGAATATAAACAATCAAATCACTACAAATATTTTGTCGAAGAGAAGAAATGAAAGAGAAAAATTTTTAAAAATCATGACACTAAGAACAGATAAGCTAATAGATGTAGCAAATAGATATTACAAGCAAACATATATACATAGATGAAAACTGAAAGCCAATTCGGACATCTTTGAACACGAACAAAACCCTAAACAGCAAGCTAAATAAAATCAAGACAACAAGAGCCCTTAAGAAATAAATTATTTTAAGAAGAAAATATCCCCCACGAGTTTTATAGAAAAAGGTCACAGCAATCAACTCTTGGTTCATTAGTATGAACAGTAGAGAAGAAAGAATTACAGGAATTTAAGGTTTTACCTGATTCAGAAGGCTCTAGAAACCTTGCCAGAGAAACAAACCCAATAAAATGGTACTTGAAGACGACAACTAAGACAGCCAAAAAATGGAACCTACAAAGAGCTCTCTCCCAGCAGAGGCCTGGTCGTCCTTCATCTCCACTCAAAGTAGCAGCACTTAGTTCACGAACATCATAAGCAAGCAGGTCAAAAAGGAAGGTTATTAGAGTGGAGGCACGAAAGCTTTTCAGTTTCTTTTTGTTATTCTTGAGATACATTAAAAGCGTTTAGTTTATAGGGTTTTTATGATTATTTAAGCGTGCCAAACTGAATCAAGGTTACATGTTACACTCTCCGTCAGTTAACTGCATGTCCCCAGTTCTTAGAAATGAAGAGGAGCCAAACCTGCATTTGCCGCATCAGTTTCCACATGATATAAGACACTTGTCATTTCAGTTCAGGGTCTAAGTCATCCACCACCAGGCAGAAATATCAAGCCTTAACATACTTAATTAATTAACAATACAAGAAAAAAGATATACAAAGTTTTCCCATGTCATCCAGTGCCAATAATTTACAGTAATTGGTAAATTCCATGTGACAGATTACTTTACACCATTCTTAAAGAGCTCAACTTACAAACACCATACCTAGTATAAATTTTATTCCATTGTTTACGTATTCAATGGGGCAACTACAAAGTGGTTTATTTTCTTCTCCAAAGTGAAAATCTATCAAGTACAGAAACTGTCTAGCCATAGTCAATCTTAACCAACTGATCCCTCAAGCTTCAAGCTCATGAGCTGGTTCACCTCAGCACCAAACTCGTCAGGAAGCATGTCGAAGACATCCCTACAAAACCCAGAAATCATGGCTCTCATGGCTCTTTCATGGTCAATGCCCCTTTGCTGAAAGTAGAATAGCTGATCTTCGCCAATTTTGGAGGTGCTAGCTTCATGTTCAACACGAGCTGTGGGGTTCTTCACCTGTTCCAACCATGGGCCATTTCAACATTTAAGAACAAGCATGGGAGGCTACTACAAAAGTTCATACTTCTAGAAACAATTCAATTTGCCTCGGTCAATGCAAAACTCCAACGATATAACTAGAAAAACAAAGGGAGAAAACAATACATACACATGTAATAAGTAATAACCGGTCTTACCTTCAACCAGTAAACTAAGTACTCCAGCAACATAATTCGACCAGGTTAGGTGATTCCAGTCGTTATAGGACATTATAAAAAGATAGGCTAGACCAAGCTACAGTCACTAAATAAGTTTTAATGTGACCAAATTTTATCTTTTCGATGAGACCAATAGCTGGTTATGTAACGGCCTTCATGTACATCATGTGAGTGCCCAGAGCCCAGGTAGTCAGCACTGAGCTTGTGAATATCCAAAAGCTTGAATGACGAATCTTAAAGGTACACTTATCATTATGAATTTATCATCATCATTAAAAAGAGCAACCCAGTGCACAAGGCTCACTTAAGGTATGCTCTCCCCTGGTACTAGAAAATTTCCCAAGACGCAAAGGAACATGATAGCTCACTTCATATCAAAATATAACTGACAGAGCAATTTTAAAATTTCCAACTTCTCAACAACATTGGTGAGAAGAGCATGATGCAATAATCAATGTGCACAGGAAAAGATAAACACAGAAAAATCAATCTAGAAAGAAAAGATAAACAATAATAGAAAAATCAATGCACATAGAAAAAGATAGACATTAGCTAATGGCTGTAACTGAACATACCATTAGATTTCACCAAGAAAAAGCATTAACCTTTATTTGTCCATCAAAAGAGGGCACATAAAATTAACAGTAATATGATCCTTTTTTCCAAGGACATATCATCCTTGGTGTATTGGGCATGTTCTATCCTTATTTTAAGCACTTTCCACCAAGTTGTGATATGTTACCAAAGTATAAAACAACCCAAATGAGGATGTTTTACAACCAAAACCTCATTTTAAAGTGCAATCCAAAATTACAATCTCACTCCACCTTACAAGCAGATGTATTATAACAATCCTATAAGCTATGCAAACCCAGTACATGAACAAGCCACTTTAGGTATACCTTGGGTAAGTAGTTCACTCCTGCAGTACAGGTCTTTCAAAAACATTATTTTTTTAAATGAAATATATTTTTGGTTTCCTCACATCCATAACAAGAAGTCCTCATTTTCTGTTTTCTTTACTTCCACGTGATTTCATTTCATAGTCATATCAAATAATCTTACAAAGAAGCAAGTTCAAATTCAGAAGGACAAAATTTCCTCCATCCTCACTCACATATACAATATTTCGATTCCATTAGCTGGGACTACATCTCTAAAGTCTTACTCCAAATGTCCTTTCCCCCTTCCTTAATCCACTGGATCTTCTGCTGCATCTCCACACCCCGTTTCTTTGTTCTAGTCAATGGTAGTCCTGCTGGGTACGTCCCAGCCGGCAGAGGTATCCGCCAAGGTTGCCCCCTCTCCCCTTTTCTTTTTTCTCTCTCCCTCCAGGTTCTCTCCCGCTCCATCCAGTCGACCTCAGATCTCCACTTGATCTCCCCTATCCCTAAGTGTAAATCCATCTGTCTCACTCACCTTGCTTTCGTAGATGACATCATGATCTTCTCTAAAGCTGACCCCCTCTCCATCTCTTCCATCATGTCTCCTTCGTAACCCTTTCTGGGCTCTCAATCAATTTTCTCAAATCCAACCTCTTCCTCTCTGATGCCTCCTCTGAAATTCAATCCCTTCTCCTTAGTATTACTGGCTTCTCCTTGGGACCCCTATCAGTCAAATACCTGGGCCTCCCTCTCATCACTTCTAGGCTATCTGCCCACCATTGCTCCCCTGTGCTTGATCTGATTAGGAAAAGGCTCCAGCTCTGGAAAGGCAAGATCCTCTCCTATGCTGGAAGGCTTGTTCTAATTAGATCTGTCCTCCAATCGCTTTATCTCTACTGGTCTGGGATCTTTGTCCTTCCTCCTGCCACTGTCAAATCCATTGAAAGCCTCTTCTATTCCTTCCTCTAGAAAGGATCTAATTCCACCAAGTTTCTTCACCCTTTATCTTGAAAAAAGGTTTGTCTGCCCAAGTCTGAAAGTGGTCTGGGTATCAGAAGAATCAAAGAGGTCAACTCTGTGGGCATTCTCAAGCTTATCTGGAAGATTGCCTCCAAGCATCGGAGCATCTGGGTTGATTGGGTCTACTCCTCTCTCCTTACCCACAACTCCCTTTGGACCTGCCCCCTCCCCCTCAGATGCCTCGTGGATTTGGCGTAAAATCCTCAGCCTCATGCCCCTTGCCCTTACTGCCTGCTCCATCTCAATTGGTAATGGTCAATCGACCTCTCTTTGGATGGACCCTTGGCACCCCTCAGGTATCCTCTCTTCCCTAATCACCCCTAGGATCATCTATTCCTCTGATCTACCCAAATCCTCTCCGGTCTCCTCCATTCTCTCCCCTCTTGGCTGGACTTCTCTCCCCTCTCCCCCCTCTTGCGGATCTGTCGGCCTCTCTCCCCCCATTCCCCCTAGTCATCGTGATAAGGAAGACAAATGTGTCTAGCTTCCCTCTTCCAATGGGTTCTGCTTGGTCATTTTTCAGATCCTTGGGCCTAGTTGTTCCTTGGTGTAACCTCGTCTAATTCAAGGGTTATATTTCCCATCACAGCTTCACTACATGGAGATGTCTCTCCAACTGACTTCCCACGCAGTCCTTTCTCATCAGCCGTCACATCTCTGTCAATCCTACCTGCTGCCTCTGCCCCTGATGGTCAAGAGGATATCCCCCACCTCTTCTTCTTTTGTCCCCTCTTCCCTGGTCTGGAAAATTGTCCCCGTTAGTTGTTGGCCGTCCCGTAGGCTAATTCTCCCCTTTGATAGGGAATGTATTTGGGTTGATATGACATTTGTTGGATCCTCCATCTGCGACACTATTGGCAAACTAGCGTTCTCAGCTACTATCACTCATCTCTGGATGGAGCGCAACATTCGTAGATGATCTTTCAACTCCCTATCCCAGGATAGGATTTGGAAAGCCATCTTCTTCGATGTTGCCTCAAAAATCTAATCCCTGCGCTTCTTTCGCTCCCGGACGATCCCCTACTCCGTCAGAAATGATCACATAATATCCTCTTGGAGCCTTTTGGCAGCCCCTCCCCCCTCCTCTTGAACCCCCTGGTTTAGCTTTGGTTGTTGTTAGCCTTATCTTGGCTTTTGTTGGTTAGTTTATTTTTGTTTGCTTTGCTCCCACTGGGGTTGGCTTATCCTTGTTGGCTTAAGCCTCCCCTTCCCCCCCTCCTTTTTTCCCCTTGTCTTTCTCTTCTCTTTGGGTATAAATTTATTTATTCATCCAAAACAAAAAAAAATATATTTGGGAGAAAAATCTCCCCTGAGCCTTCAGCACTTGAGCCAAACTAAAATATCATTAGGAAAAACAACAACGGGTGCATTGAATATTGAGGAGGATTTATTTGTGTAAACACTGGTGACAATTGCCAACAAGAGTAGCCACTTAACATACATAACAGATGAATAAACCATGGAGTGACTGAAAAGTACCTGGATGTAAGGATACGTGTTGGCAGCTGCTTTATCAGCAATAAGCATTGAATCACATTGTGAAGAGTTCCGAGCGTTGTCTGCCTTTGACTGCACCTGAACAAGCCCCCTATAACAATTTCTTGATTGGCCAGCAGAAATTCCCTTTGAGACAATCCTACTTCTTGTGTTCTTCCCCTTGTGTATCATCTTTGTCCCTGTATCTGCCTGCTGATGGTTATTTGTCAATGCTACAGAATAGAACTCCCCCACCGTGTCATCACCCTCTAAAACAACACTTGGGTACTTCCAAGTAATGGCTGATCCTGTCTCCACCTGTGTCCATGAAATCTTAGAGCGAGCTCCAGCACAAAGGCCCCTTTTAGTGACGAAATTATAAATCCCACCACGGCCCTCCTCATCCCCAGCATACCAATTCTGCACAGTGGAATACTTAATCTCTGCACCCTCCATGCAGTACAGCTCCACCACGGCAGCATGGAGCTGATTCCTGTCGTAAGAGGGTGCTGTACAACCCTCCAAGTACTCTACAAAGCTCCCCTCATCAGCAACTATTAATGTCCTCTCAAACTGGCCAGTCTCCAATGCATTGATCCGAAAATAAGTGGAGACGGGCATCGGGCACTTGGTATTCTTGGGGATGTAACAGAATGATCCGTCACTGAACACCGCAGAATTCAGGGCCGCATAGTAATTATCCTCTGGAGGAACAACTTTGCTTAAATATTTCCTGATCAAATCCGGGTGCTCCCTGATTGCCTCCGATATGGAACAGAAAATCACACCAGCCTCTGCTAACGTCTCCCGGTGGGTCGTAGCGATAGAGACACTGTCGAGGACGGCATCAACAGCAACATTAGCTAACCGATTCTGTTCATTCAGAGGAATACCCAACTTATCGAAATACCTAAGAAGCTCTGGGTCAGCCTCTTCGATGCTGTTCAACGTAGGTCTCTGCTTCGGTTCCGAGTAATAACAGAAGTCCTGGAAATTAATAGGAGGGTATCGATTATCCGACCACTTGGGTTCCTTCATTTTAAGGAATTTCTGGTAAGCATTCAACCTATATTGAAGCATCCAATCTGGTTCACCCTTTCTCGAAGAAATCAATCGAATCGTCTCCTCCGTAAGCCCTTTTGGGATCGAAAACGATTCGAAATCCGATACAAAACCCCATTTGTAATCCCTTCTAAGAAATTTTTGTATTGGATCGTCGGTTAAGGTCTTACCCGTTGATGATGAAGCTCGATCAGAAGGGACAGAAATGGATTCGAGATCTGCTCGGACCTTCCAGCGCCGCCTTGAAGAAGTAATGGGTTTTTTATCAAGCGTTTGCGGTGATTGTAGCCTATGCGAATAAGCTTTCAGTGGTGTCGTTTCGGGAGGAGACGGGGTAGAAAAGCGCGAAATACCGTTAGCAAGAACCGAAGCCATGGCTGCTTTCTCTCGCTCTCTCTTTCAGTCAGAAGCGATTGCCGAAGGGGAATTTATAGAATTCTATTTCTGGGATTTCATAGTATCGCGGACAGCATGGTTCAGGACCAACCCGGCCCAATCAGGGTTGAGTTGGATTGAATTGAGCCCAATAGGGCTAGGGCTAGGGTTAGGTTTGTTCTTCAAAACAAGTGACAAGAAAGCTACTTTTAAGAGAACATCGGCATGTGCAAGGGATTTACTAAGAAGTAGGCAAATTATTGATGTTTAAAATCCATATTTAATATATTAACGTGTTTGGCATGCAATGATATCCAATTAGAAGTGATTAGCTTCTGGCTTAGTGGTAGATGGTTAAACAATTGAGTACATTGCAAATCTAGGGAATGTTGAGAGTTTGAACCTCCTATCCCCACCCTTCTTGAAATAGTATTAATATAGTATTGCACTAATAAGTGTGGTCCAATGGGCCCTCTTCTGGGTCCTTGTTTGGCCTTTATGTAGGGCCTATCACCCAAAAAAAAAAAAAAAACAAATGATATCCTACTGAAAAATGTCTATATGAAAATTCCTAGGATACTCTTGAATCTTGCTTAGTCAACTATGTTACACCCTAAGAAGAATTACTTGGAGAAAAAGAGTCTTAAATAGGAGCATTGCTCTTATGCCCATACACATACCTCTACGAAAATGACTAATTCACCTCCTATGCAATATTAAAATCCCATCACTATTGATGTTTTTACAAATATTGTCATTGCCCTATATTGATACAGAAGGCACCTAATTTGATGCATTTGCTTTGATGTGGGAGTGTGTCCCAATAATATTTACCTATTTGCATTATGACTATTTATTATTAGGGTGAGGGTTCTTGAACTGCATACTCAATTTTTATATTTATTTTTAGGAGAAAGAAATACAAGTATAAAAAACTCTATCAGGTAGCCTTTAAAGTTCATGGATATGTTATTCATATCATAATATAGTCATAAGTTGATTGTTACATCTCATCTAGTCAAACTCTGAGTTGAAGCCTTATTTCGTTAAAGTTTTAAGTTTTTTGTTTTTTTGTTTTGTTTTGTTTTGTTCTTTTTTTTGGGGTTTGAAACCCATCAAATTTGGGAGTCCTCTATATGACTGACCTTGTGGTCCTTTCTAACATTCTCATATTACATCTGATCTTATAATAAGCATTTGCGTCTAACGAATGTGCACCACCATAAAAGTTGCATAATAGTTGCATTTTATTTTTTTATTTTTTTCATGTTGAAATCAATTTTGATATTGCAATATTTCAAGTGATAGCGAAAGTTATAATGTCATTGATCTATCCCCTATCTTCTTTTTTTTTTGGTAGAAATTGATCTATCCCCTATCGGGTGGTTTTTCGTTGGTACTCCAACAACAAAAAAATGAACAAAGTAGAATTTGTTTATTATACCTTTTATTGATATTGAATTATTGAAAATTTCAAGATTCTTTTTCTATTTATTTTATATCGATAATTTTTTATTCTATCCATATAGATTGTAATGCCAATCTAACACAAGTCTTTTATATATATTTGAAATTTTATTCAATTTCTTTTACCAATTGAATCGAACCGGAACCATTTAATTATATATATATATATTTTTTTTTGTTTTTCTGGTGGTAGATCTCTAGTATTGACTACCAAGGCTTTATAATGAGGTGCATCCCAAGAGGGTATGATATGATGCATTAAATCTTAGTTTAAATGTTAACATAATATCATAAATTTATATGATAGATACCCTAGCTTGGAGGGTTAAGTTGATTACGAATAAGATTGTGGGACCCAATTCTGATCCTTATTTCTCTATAACGAAGTTTGCAGAGGTCAATGGATTCTCTTTTCCAGAAAAAAAAAATTATCATAAATTCATATCATTTTCCAAACATCCAACGAATTGAATTTCTTAAATCATTCTTCCACGTGGTAAATATAAAATATATTTTTTCCAATATATAAGGGAAGACAACTTTTTTCTAAATCCAAAAGTAAATCCTTATTTAAAAAAAGAAAAAAAAGAAAAAAAAAAAGGAAGTAATCTCTAATAATGATAATAATAAATCCTTCTTCTGCCAAATCATTCATTTCCCATCACTTCGACTGTGAAAAGGAAGAAGAACAGATCTAGGATTTTCAGAAATATTTTGTGAACACACTTCATCTGTTCGAACAGGTGAAAATCCTTGAAGCCGAGGAAAGGTTAGTTCTTTTAAGCCCTTTTTAATTTTTATATTTGTTCCTTAGTTATTGCATATTAATTTATTTGATTAGCTCTTTGAATCACTATTTCTTTTCTTATAATTTGTTCCTCAGTCGCTTCACATTTGTTTATTTCGGTTGAATGGTTAATGCTGAAGAAACCAAAATTGCCATTAATCGATAACAGTTTTATTTATAACTGACAAATGTATGATGCAGAGAAATTTCCTTGTGGCAACAATAGTAAAATTCTGTTTACCAAAAAAAAAAAAAAAAAAAAGCAATAGTAAAATTCTTGCATTTAGAATCATCTTTGCCTCTAGCTTTGGAATGTTGTTCGGTATGGATTTTTTTAGACATTTATTACAAGTCTGCATGCATTTTCAGGGTTTGTCTTTTTTTTTTGTGTTATTCTTTTAAATAACATTTTGAGATGGTTCCCACTCCCTTCTCTTAATTTTTTTCTTAATTTCCTGTTGAGTTTATGTTGATGTCACTTCCAAGACTCTTCAAATAAGAACACATGAGAATATCAGATAGTCTTGAAATTTTGACCTTTGACTCAACTGGTTCACCAAATTGAGCCTCGGCCGTATTGCCATGTAGCAGTTAAAAGGGCATGATGGGGTGGTTCTGGGTGCAGGTGTGATAGAACCCAGTTGCCTTAACATATAATGCTGAGTGTTGAATTATATGTCAGCATACCCGCACTGTGGATAACTTGTTCCTGTGCTTAAAAAATCTTATAGAGAATATATATACTTGAGTTGTGGAATGAAAGAATACTCAGTGAAAGGACAAGAAACACACCCTTTTCATTTAGCATATTATCTTTCCAGTTAGCAATATGAAAAATCAATTGTCAATATTCTGCTATCACATTAGTGGTTTCAGTTTTTAAATATACATCAGCTTTCCCACACACTGTGTCACTTGCTCCTGTGTCCACTAAACCTTATACTTCTGCAGTTATGATGTTGTTTTAGTGTGAGAAGAAAAAGAGGAAGAAATGGGTGAAGAATATCAAAGGATACACGGCCTTTTTGTTTGCATTTTATTCTTTCCATTTTCTTGTCAGCAATTTGAAATATCTGTTATCAGTGTCTTCTATTAGTGGAGTTATGTATCTGGATTCTAGGGAAAAAAATCGTCTGCAATTCCAATCTCGTACAATTCCGTGCAATACCACCTTCAGGCGATGACACGTGTATTGATACCAATACAATGCTCAAGATCTGATTTAAATGCCTCTTCACTGATTTAATGTTTTATTAGTTGTACTAGATCTGAACCATTGTATTGGTATCAATACACGTGTCACCGCCTAAAGGTGGTATTGCACGGAATTGTACGAGATCGGAATTGCAGACGATTTCAACCCGGATTCTAGTAACAAAGTATACATGGTAGAAATTTTCTATGAAAGCAAATAGGAGTTATTTAGTGTTAAAGTTTTAGCCCCCTAAATAACTTTTCTAGTATTGAATGACCACTTGCACAACAATATTTTGTGAGCTCCACATCTCATATTGTTGCATTTGTTTTACCACCCAAGAATAGACAGTACCTCCTTATCCACCGAAATAAATGGTATTGAGCCAAGAAGCACCCATGGCTGGACATTGTCTTCGTCCCCATAGGGTTGCTTATAGTCTAGTGTTTTTTGGTGTGGGTTGGGCAAGGGTTTGTTTCCACATGCTGATCTGTAAAGACCTTAAAGCCACTACATGGATCAGAACCAGAATTTTAATGTAGAGCTAGGTCTCAAAAAACCTGACCCCAAGTAGGATCTTATTATAGCAATATCAACCTTTAGATGAACTTGAAGTCACCATCGAATGGAGCTATATGTGTTGTAATTCACTGCTAAAAATGTAGCACATGTTGATGGCTAGATCTGCAGCTCAAGTGGTCTGAAAATATCAGCAAAACATCATGGGAAACAGAACCGCCAAGTATCTTCTTGTCTCCTCCAGTAGGTAACTGATGAGGCAGCAGTGGGGTACTCTTCTAAGGACCAAATAAGTATCTCAACAGTAGCAGGAACCTTCGATTGGATGTCTGATGTGAACAAATTTCATAACAGTAACTAGAACAGGGTAACGATTGGGAGATTGAAAAAGAAGATAGAAAAGGGTCCACGTAGGCATCTCACCGCACATAGGTATCCCACCTCAAGGCATCTTGCCTATCTGCATCACACAGACCTTTGGTCGAAACCAGCATAAACATCTTTTTTCCAAATCATTGGCTACTGAAATCCAGCAGCTATCCCTTATCTTCTGTGGAAAGGAACCCCCTTACAATTATTTAAACAATTTATTTTAATAATTAGAAAGGACTGAAATGTAGTTATGGTGGAGGGATAATGCAGTACTGGGTCAAAAAACTCTGCGCTGGGCCCACAAGAATGATAAATAAATTAATTTAAAAGTATAGTTGCAATTTCTTAATTTCTGGAACAGTCCAGACTCTTAAGAGTAAGATAAACACTGTAGCGGTAATAAAATGGAATCATGTTCAAGAGGTAGAGATTTTAATTATTGGAAGTTGTTCTTAATAGTAATTAATAAAGAATATTTCTTTCAACCTCCCAACCCCAATATTCAGAGTAGAGGGGATTTGTACTGTGGTTGAGGAAATCTCTCAATTTGAGTTCAATCGAACCAGTATTAAAGAGACAAAGGAACAACATGCATTACCCAACCTGCGGGTAAAACCTCAATTTTTTATTCAGTTCAATTTCCCAAGAATACCGGTTACAGTGATACGTATAATAGATACTACCAACTGACTCTAATAAGGAATCGTGAAATCAGGAAACTAACTCAAACAAGGAAACTAAAACTCCTACGTATCCAATCCCCAAAATAAAATAAATGGAAAATTACATGAATAACCCATAACCCTACCAACCCCCATTGGACAAGAATCTCGGTTTGGACAAGGTATGTCTTGGTCTGGGCTTCCAGATTGGGTCACGCCAGTCCAGCCATGATATTGCTACCGCATCATTGGAGTTGAGGAAATGGCATAGGGTTCCGAAGTCTTGCAAGAGAAGAGAGATGTAATTCCATTAGATGTACTTTAGGAATGCCATTCCATATGGGATAAAAATCCTCCTGTTCTAATCGTTTGTTTTTCCATGTTTTACTAGGTGCAGAATGCGACACATGGGTGGTGCATCACCAACGGTCAAGATGATATATGTTGGTTGAGACTACCAAAACCGGGTTTTCTCCTTGTGAACGAGACCGAGATTTGTATGAGCCAACCCAACCCGTGTTCACCTCTCTCTTCTTATTCACTCTCCGTTATCTCTCTCATTCCCTTCAAATCCGTTTCCTCTCTTATTCACCCTCTGTTATCTCTCTCATTCCCTCTCGGTTATTCTCGACGTATCGTTGTTGCAGTCCGGCGATCTCGACTTGACTTTGATAGCTGGGTTTCATAGCAAGAGAGTAGCGGCTGGGCTTAGCGGGATGAATTTTCATCATCCTCTTCCAAAGGTGGGACTTTGTTGGGAAAGCCGTTGAAGATTGCGTGAGCTACGCACTCAAGGACCGCCTCCCCGGCAACATGGAACCACTCTCTCTGTAACCCCAGCAACTCATATTTCTCCTTTCCTTCCTCTATCTCACTCACTCTCCCTCCTCAATCCTCCCTTTCCACCTGGGCTGCATTTAAAAAAAGAAAAAGAAAAAAGCATGGGATTTCTGGGCAGCGGATCCACCGCTCCTAGCCGTCGGCACCACGACCGGCATCCCTAACACTGCAACATCTTCATGAAAAAAGAAAGAAAGAGAGAAGGGGAAATAGATTCTTGACCTGATCGGTGATTCAGTTTTTTCGCTCAAAGATCTGGGTGAATAGCTTCTCGAGGTTCAACATTTTCAGATGAAAGTCGGGAACATGAAAAAGAGTACTCCGATGAAAAGAGGATAAAAATCCTCTGTTGTTCTAATCGTCTGTTTTTCCATGTGCAGCTTTTTGAATGGGAAACCAAGATGGAAAAACCAACTCGTGCAGTCTGCAAGAATTTGACACTCCACAGATAAATCCAGTGAAGATGAGAAAATTTTGAAGACAAGAAAATTATGGATTAGCTGAGGTTTTTGCACATTTCCAGGAGGTTTATGTGTTCTAGCATTTCTGTGCATATTTATTGTATTTTTGGCACTTTCGCTCAAGCTTCATGTTAACCAACCATGAGATATATATGTGATGCAGAACTGTTGCAGTACCCACCACCACCTCCTTGCATAGACCTTTATTCAGATAGGGCAAACTGGTGCTCTTGCCAGATGTCTCCCTTCTCGAAGATATCAATTTCTGCTCTGTATCATTGGTGGATTTAATCATGTTTATATGCTTTTGTTTCTTATTTTTGATAGTTTATTTGTTTAATCAATCGTTTGGCATCTTATCTTTTCAAAGGTATTATTTATAGCGAGTCAGTGAAGAATGCCTTTCTGTTGCAGGAAAGAAGTACCATAAAGATCACTAAGAAACCAAAATCTGCATTAGCTTCTGAAGCATGAGCCAGCAGAGCCAAGGGACTGATGCTGCTGCTATGGAAAATGCCCCTGTGAAGCGGAAACGGGGGCGTCCTTGGAAGGATGAAAATCTGGCTCACAGGGAGCTAGCTTCAGCTAGTCAGCCTGTAATTGAAATGGTGAGGAGAAACCAACGTCTTAGAATAGATCAAACTACTGATGCCATGGTGGGTCATGTTGTTTCTGGTGTCCTTGAAGGGTCATTCGATGCTGGATACTTGCTTGCTGTCAAGGTTGGCAACACCAATACTGTTTTGAAGGGTGTTGTTTTTGAACCAGGGTTGTCTGTTCTGATTTCTGTCGCAAATGATGTGGCCCCATATGTTAAGATGTTCAAAAGAAATGAGATTTCCTTGCCAGTGGTGGACCTACGAACCCAAGTGCCTGGTTCTAATCTCCAATCTAAGCAAAATAATGAAAGAGTTGTCAAGGTTTCTAGGAATGAGGGTGCTCTTCCATCAAAAGTATCACCACCTGTCAAACAGGTCCCTAGAGCATCCCCATTATCACCCTCCCAGGTTTAGATCAATACCATGGCATCCTCAAAGGGAGAAATCAATGATGCCAACCGTGTCCCAAAAACTGCAACCCATGCATTGCAGCCGGAAGATTGTAAAGCCAAGAGCTCACCTAACCTACCGGCCAAAGGACTGGCAGGTGAAGCAAGTGGTGATGCCAGTCATGTTGTAATTTCTTTACAACCAACAGCAACTCAGACGAAGAGCAGGATGCCAACTGATGTTATGCAAAAGGACAAGCCTGATCTTCCAGTTGATGCAAGTCAGGTGATTCAAGTTTATATACAAACAGCAGCACCTCAGATAGGGAAGAGAAAGTCAATTGATTTGTTGTCAAATGCCAAGTCTGAACCTCCCGCAAGTGAACCTGAAGGAGTGTCAAGTGATATCAATCGAGTGATCCATGTTCCTTTGCAGGTAGCAGCATCCCAGACAGAGGCTGACAAGTCTGAACCTCCCGCAAGTGAACTTGAAGGAGTGCCAAGTGATATCAATCGGGTGATCCATGTTCCTTTGCAGGCAGCAGCATCCCAGACACAGGCTAGGAAATCAACCACCAACAAGTTTGATCTTCCCCAAAGAGAACCTGAAGGACCATCAGGCGATGCCATTCAGGTGGTTGAGGATTCTCTGCAAGGAGCATCATCTCAGATTGAATATAGAGAGTCGACCAATGTATTGCCTGATGATAAGGTTTACCGGCTTACACCAGAACTTCATGGTTCCAACCAAGTCTCCCTAAACAAGCTTGAGCAAGTTATACAGCCTGAGCCTAAGGATGAACCCTTTGCAACCCAACCTTTGCAGCTGGAGCATGACAGAGTTGTTGAACTAGGTGAGTAATTGCAGAAAAATGAAGCTGCAGCTCTAATTAGGGGGCCCCTGAATAATACAAACGCACCTAAGGATTCAAAATTTACCCCTCCTACTGAACCTTCTGTTGAGAAATTGCCAGGCAGTGAAACAATGGACCAGCCAACTCAAGTTCAACAGCATACGATGATATTCGAGCTTCTGCCTGGCCTGCATGGTGATGATACAATGAAATGCTCCAACGTCAACCTAAACTATTTCCAAGTGTCAGATCCACCCTAGCCTGTAGCTGCCCAACCAGATAATGAAGTGACCACCATAATGGAAAATAAGGCTTCTCCAAAAGGTGACACACCACAAGATTTAGCATCTAAACTTTTGGATGTGATTCCAAGTAGAGCTGAGTTTTCGCATTTGGATGGGGGGGCCAATAGCTGATCCCTGTGAATCGACTGAGGGACATGCAATGTCTGACCCACAGACCAGTCAACCAGTAGATATGTTGCAAAGAGGAAGTCCAGCTGCACAACACGACATGGAAGCTGTGCATGTGGCTATAGAGTTTGTGCTTCAAGAAGAAGGGCCTCAGCCCCAATTAAGCAATCCTGCCATGTCCATTCAGAATGAAGATGGTATTTCTAAGGATGCCAGTTTCCAGTTACAGATGTTGGAGATGAAAACCACTCCAACTGCATGTGGCACAGGGGCTGAACAAGCGACTGCACAATCCATTCTTACAAAAGAAGTTTCTGAGCCCCAAATCTCTTACTCTGCTTTGTCCGTTTAGAATGAGGATAGTATCTCTGACAATGCTATTTCCAGTGAACAGTCCCAAATGTTGCAGAAAGGAACAACTCCAGCTGTGTCGCTTGACTTGGGAGCTCTGCCAGAGACTGCACAATCTGTGCTTCCAAAAGAAGTGCCTGAGCACCAAATCTCTAACTCCACCCTGCCCATCCATAATGAAGATAGTGTCTCCATGGATACTATTTCTAGTGTTCAATCTCAGAGTGATCCAAAGGAATTGACATATACTGATATTATGGGCGCCTGAGATCGTGAAGAAGCAAAAGCATGCTCTAACATAAATTTTCAATCAAGCCTTGAAGACAAATACAGCTAATGATACTACTCACGGTAAGGGTTATAGGAAAATTCTTATAGGATGAAATTTTTTGGGGGGTTTTACTTATACATGGATTTCTGATTTTGCATTCAAAAGGGTTAAGAGTGAATGGATATTTCCAGTTATTTGAGACATTGGAAACTGAAAGAGGAAACAATATTGTTTGGACCAAGTTTTTCTTCACTCACTGTCTTTTATGGATGGTCATTGCTCTTGGATGGGACTCTCAGTATAGTGAAGGGCATTTCGGATTTCCAACATGAGGAGGAGGGGAAAGGGGAGGGGGAGAGGGTGGACATGGTTTACAATGTTTGGAACGATGCATTAGGAAATGAGATCTATGTACCTATATGTCACAGGATGGTGGAGTCAAGCAAAAACTACTGGTCTCTCAGCATGGTTTGGCCTCTCTTAAGTCATTTGCAGGGCATCTTTGATCAACCAAATATTTGATGGGAAGGTTCCCTCTCTGGCAATGGCCAAGAGTCAAATGTTTTCGGGTTGGATCTCACTATATGCCCACCAAGTTGAACCTTTAAAACTAGTATTTCAATGGCCAAAAGTGAAGTTACTCCGAGCTGTGAATTGTACCTTTATATTTTGAGGAGAAAGTTTTCCTATACCTGTAGTGTAAGGTTCATCCACCATTTACGAATGCTCCCCTTTACCGTGGCTTGAGGAAAACTCACTAAATATTCTACATGAAGTACATTGCCCCAAAACTTTTCAAGTTTTATTAAGCCCATCTGGGGCTGGGTCAATAGTAGCCCAACACGACAGCTCAAGGAACCTCATTTTTCTACCTCATTTTTCTTATATCAGGCGGGCCATGGATTTAGTTCTTGATGTCAGAGAGGATTGGTGGGTATCAGTCAGTTTTGCCCCTTGTTTTTTAAGAAAAGTACTGTTTTTACCCTGGAATGATGCAGATAACTGTTCTGGATCGGTCAAGGATCGGGGATTGGTCTCAGCCAATATGATACCCCTGAAATGATGTGGATAGCCAATTTAGATTGGTCAAGTATTGGGGATCAGTCTCAGCCGATACCAATACAATACAGCCAATATGATATCCATACTTGAAGCCATGGTGCAGACTGCATCAGTCCAATTTTTTCTATAAAAGCTCCGGCTTGATTGAAAGAGAAATTAAAAGAAAGAAAAGTAAAATTTTAAACTTAAAGACCAAACTTTTGTAATTATTACCTCATGAAAAATATTAGTGACCGTTCACCTCAGAAGTATTGCTGCCGTCTTTTTTTTGCAGCCTTTGTTAGTTGCTGGAACTAAGGTATGGTTCAGCAACTACAAAGGCTTTAAGAAAGACTATGAATTGAAAATAATTGGAGATTTCCTGGAAACTTATCATATGTAAGGCACAAACCACTACGGTTGCTCCTTGGTTTCTTATTGTTTTGTAGAATACCCATATTAGCTACCTGGTCAATAATTTACAACTTTGAATGTCGGGCATTCTTAGCAGAGTTCAACTGGAGCATGCAATCATCTGTTCCATTTATTAGTGTTTATCATAAAACGTCGGAATCAAACTTTTGAGTGTATCCACTAATCTTAACTTTGGAACCATATCAGTTTACAGGAAATGATCTCTTTCAGAAACCAAAGTTATGAAAGGCCTAACCAAAACAGAGGCCTAAAACAAGATCACCATACAGAACAGACCACAATATTTTGGCTATTGTTGCCTCACAATTCTCATTGAATAGCTGAGTTGAAAATTGAAAGCACCTCAAAAGTCTGCAGATAGACTCCAAAAGTCAAAGGAGGCCCAAACTTCTACAAATGCAGAATTCTTTTTTTCTTTCTTTATTTCTATGTTCCCAAAAACCTTAATCTCTCTCTCTCTCTCTCTCTCTCTCTCTCTCTCTCTCTCTCTCTCTCTCTCTCACACACACACACACACACACGCACAAACTGACAGCTACGAAAAGGACAAGCAAATTTTCTGGGAAAAATAGCTCATATGATCCAAATATTCAATTCATTCCATAGTTCCTTGGATAACTAAAAAGAATTATCCAGCTCTCACTAGTAAACTAATTCTCTACAAAATATTGTCAATACTTCACATCAAAATAAACTGAGGCATGGTATTTTTAATGCATTGCAACATGGGAAATATGAGTTTTAAGACCATTCTTTTACTACCATCACCAATATCTTATCGGCTGAATTTTCATCCGACAGTTCAAATACTCTACATTTATAAATAACAACTTCATTGCCAAAACCACCACTCTTACAGTTTGAAAGCCCAGTAAAAGAAAAAATACAAGGTAGTCATTGACAACTAATGCTGGCACCTGGTACTTCTCTAATAAAGAATAATAAACCCTAATTTCATTTAAAAAAAAAACAGGTAGAGATGAGAAAGAATACACACTCATGGGAACTTACTGCCAAACAAACCATTGGCACCAGGTACTGGGACAGGCTGAATAGTAGGGAAAGGAGACTGTGACAGCTGAATGGGAGTTGGAATGGCAAAGGGATGCTGTCCACCAGCCACGATAGATGGAGGAGCTACACAGAGGTGCAATGCTGGAGCTGTTCCACTTCCTGTCATTTAACAAATTGAATATCATGATTAAAATTTGTAGACAGATTGACAGATGAATACTTGAATAAAAAAGCTGACGCCTTTTTTTTTTTTTTTTGGAGGGGGGGTTGGTGTTCTTGAAGACAAACGGAATTCAGCAGTGAGCATAGAGAGCGATTCTTCACAGGGTGGACCATTGAGATCAGGATTATCTAATCTCTTTAACAGGTTTTCCCAGAACGAATAGATATGGAAACATGCAAGAGGCAGATCGAAAATGTATTAGCCTACCAAGGAATCCCAGCTGACATTTGACCTAATATGATCAATACAGATAGGGGTCCTTCATCACCAAACAGTCACCAGTGTTCATGCCTCACATATTTTAGCTATGTTTTTGATGGACACCATTTTACGGTCTAGCAAACTGATACTTGAGACGTCCAATATGATAAATGACCCCAATAATAATGGGGAGATGGTTGCAGCTATTTCGCAGCAAGCAGTCTTTATTTTATTTTTATTTTTTTTTGGGGGGGGGGGGGGGTGTTGTGGGTTTGGGGGCTTTACTTTGTAAAACTAGAGACCGAATGTGCTGAGCAACCAGAAACATAAATGGAATGGCCTATACTTAATGAATCAAGACTCTCCATGGTCCCAAAATCCAGAAGAATCAAACTGTCTAAAGCAAATGGTCTAAAACACCTCTACTTATAGATGTCCGAATTTCAGCTAAGTCCATCAACTGTTAAATTTACCAACATCATGAGATTCTAGGGACATACGACCCAGAAAGTGGAGGATTGAAGTTGATTCAATAGGTCTGTTCTATCATGTATGGGTAAGGTATTCTTGTATTCATGGCAAGGTTTGAGATTTTGACATTTCGACATTGAGCAAAATGATGTGACATGCAAATTGAAGGATCTTCAATGTTTTGTTATTTCACGGAAATGAAACATATTGCCTTGCCATTTCGGCTTGGTCAGTTGTATATTTTTTGGGTTCCATTTCAGTCGTATATTTTGGCTTCAACCAAGGTTGAAATCCCAGTAGAAACCGGAACCTTGAACCTTGGTTTATGGATCTGCTTAGCTGCTTGGTTCTTTAGCAGGTAACAAGATATTAACATTGATATCAAATGATTCCACTTATCCTAATGGGATGAGAAATCTTCAGAATTCTTCCTTCCTGAACCACAATAGGATTTATTTTGTATCCTACGTGGATGATCCAATCTGCAAAGATCATATTCGGGAATTGTTTGATTGTCTTTCTCCAAGGAAGAAGATAAACATAATCAACTTGAATTTAGCATGGCTTTCATCATTTACTGTAAAATTAATTCATACCTTGGTGCTTTGGAAAATGAGCCTGATGTGAAGTTAACAGGTTGCGTGTAGATACTTGTGAAACTGCAGCTGCACCCTGAACCGCATCCTTCCAAAACAAAATATTTTCAATAAAGAAATCATGTTCTTAGCCTATTAAAGAACAAACAGAAACAAGTAAAATACTAAGCCTTAAAATGAAAGAAATAGGCGACATACTACCATACAAGTATCATGACACTACACGTCATGGTGAACTAAAACATCAGTTATCATTGATTAACAAACATTAGTATAGGAAGGTAAATTTGCATCCTAGACAAGGTTCACAGGAAACAATTACCACGTATATTTTTGTACTTTATGTATGAGGAATGTACAAGAATAAGCTGTTGATCAAAGCTTCTGCCTCCAAGTTACAAATCTAAGGGGCACCAAATCTGCAGGTACCAACACCCAAATGGGGGTGGAGGGGATGGCAATAGAACATTATGCATAGTTCGAGGTCTTGGCGAGATCTCGCTAAAGTCTCATTTTTTGTCTTTGGTGAGTTGAGACCATATGCGATACTAGAAACGACAATATCTCGCTCAAAATCTGTCTCAGCTGAGATTTTGGTTCAATTCTCCGTTTCAACTTGACTCGACCAAGTCACATGATGTTTTAAAACCCATTTAGATGAGATTTCTTGCCTTTCTCACTAGATCTCGCCTATCTTTCCCTGTTGTGAAGAGAAACCCAACAAGACATGTGTTTTGGTGGCTGGAATGGAACCCTAAAAGGGCTTGGTGATTGGCTTTCAGAAATGGTAGATTTGAAGTTCAAACCAAAGAGAACACTCTGTTACAACTGGGATCGAATTCTGATTCTGGGCCTGCACTTGTTCTTCAACAAAGGTGGTCTTCAAGGCTTGAATGTATAGCAAACTTGCCCTCAAATCACTCTCTCACAAAGGTAAACAGAGAAGGGAAGAAAAGAGAAGGGGGGGGGGGGTAAGGGAATGGCTATCGCAGCCTGGGCTCTTACCCACAGCTGTTGAACATCCAATCTCAGGTATAAGGAGCAACAATGGCTGTAACTTCTTTCATTAATTATCAAAGTATTACATCAACTCCTCTTATATAATAGAGGGTACAACCTTACAATTTTGAAACAAAACCAAAAAGGAAACTAACATGATAATAGAAACTAACTAAATTTAGTAACTATGTACTAACTTGCTCACTAAGAAAGAAATAAAATAGAAACTACCTAAACTAAACTAAACTAAATAGGAAACTAAAATCGGAGCTATGGACCCAAGTTACTGTTCAAGTGAACAGTGTCACATGAACAGTGTTTTGTGACGGTATTTTCTGACTCATATTTTTGTCCTCTTCTTCAAGCTTTGATCTGCATCACATATGTAAGATTTTCTACCAGCACAATACCTAAAATTCCAGCTTCTACAATACCTCTCATATTTAGTAACTTAAGATGTCAAAAAAGAATCAAGGTTTAAGTTCTCGCCGAAATTTCTTGAAATATTCGGTTTCAACATATGTCAAAACAAAACCCATGTGATATATAGAAGAGTCTTGTTCCCTTATTATTTGGATAAGTTAAAGGAACAAATAACTCCTCAGCCTCATTATGATGTTAATCATGACTACATCAAGCAATTCTATTATTTGGTTAAGATCAAGGAATATAACATATTATCATGTCTTACATGTGAAACTGGATGCACATAGAGCAGCTGTCCGAGTCGTCCAAACATAACCTGATAAATAATTGGCAAATGAAAAATAAAACAGCAAGTTATAACGACCCAAGTCACTGAAAAGATCATGAATCCACATAGTAAGAAGCCACCAGATCTTTCTACAACTGAACACATAACAACCACATGGGAGACAATTCAGCTACCAAAGTAGATGAGATCTCAATACCACTTACAGGTTGAGTATTTGGACGCACATATGGAGGTCCTGCTTGGATGGGATATTGACCAGCATATCTAACTGGCTGCGGCCTGCTTCCCACATGTCCAACAATCTATTGCGAAAAAAGAATTACAGATATAAGTTACCAAAAAAAAGCATTTGATAGATTATGCAGTAGAGTAATGGAAGTTTGAGTTTTTCAGAGTAAATAAACTAAAAAATATTAGACAACCATGTAAGGCTGCAACTAGATGGACTCAGACAGTCCTAGAAGATTTGGATCCAGATATAATTATTAATTGGATGATCTGAAATCCAACTATTGATCCAATGAATCTAGAAAACCTGAAATGTTGCGAATTATATCCAGAAAATATTTCTGATATAAATCCTACCCCAAAAAATATGTCTTTACTTGCATTTATCTATCTTAATTGGCTCATTCCACCATGATCTTCCTCTATGTAGTTAATAAATGGATCCTTTTTTTTTTTTTTTGACAGGTATCCAAGCCTTCGGCCTGACTAGTCCCACGGGCCCATACTGACCCCACAACCGCATGGACCGGGTCATACCAGTGTTGAATGAGAACCATTCAAATTTCACTGAAAACAATAAAAAGCACTAAACACCCCCGCGTGAGTGGCCCCAAGGAGGTAAGAGGAGTCGAACTCAGAACCACACGCTTTTTGGGGCGATGGTCCCTTGCCAACTCGGCTACCCCCTTGGGGTTAATAAATGGATCTGACTTAATCAGGCTGGATCTTAAATGAAGCGAGTTCTACCTACTTTCAATCCGCTATAACCAAGTCAAAACTGGGTTAAGATCCAGCGCATTGCCAACCTAGAACAGTGCTGAAGTAGAGCAGAAGGATGATCTATCAAATGCATAGAGCAAGTTGTTGACCATCTGCTAGGGAAGGGGAAATGGGTCCACCTAGGAGACATCCAAAACCTGATTAATGAAATAAAATTTTCTTCCCTAGGATTTTTTTTTTTTTTTTTTTTTTTTTTTTTTTTTTTTTTTTTTTTTTTTAAGGATGAACTTCTTTTTTCTAGAATGTTTTTCATAGTATTGAGAGTTGAAAAGAATAAGATTAGACGGTTAAGAACTCATAACCACTAGATTCACTAGAAGCTCCTGGGTGGGATCAACTATATGATGGGCCCACCAGCAATGGCACCACATGCTCCAGAGTGCATGTGGACAACTGTCCTGTTCTACCCAGAAGTCAAACCGAGGCATGATGCAAAACGTTTCAAAGAGAGAAGTCACAACTTGCATTCTAAAGATAATGTTCTAAAGAGTTGATAATGTAAAAGTAAACAAAACCAGGGAAAAAAATGTAATGCCAATGGAGGAATGGTTTTTACATAAGCAAAGGAGGAACTGAAATAATTTAATTTTGCAGAAGTTGTCTATTAAATAACAAAAGGAAAAAGGGAATTAAAAATAAAGACGCAGAATATCTAAATAAACTACCTCAAAACATAGTATAAGAACTGAAACAATAAAGTAAACTAACAGATGGCCTTATGGCAAACCTACTTAATGTAGGAGTAGATTACAAGAAACTGACCCCCACAATTTATAAACCCCAAACAAGACAAATAGGGCCAGGAAACAAGGAGATAAGACCATCAAATAAGCCCCCAAGGATACAATAGCAATGCAGGAGCAAAACCAGCCCAAAACCCAACTCGATAGGAGAGAAAAGGCCTACAATATGGTTGGAGAGAGAGTTGCGGCCAGATCTGTAGGACTCCAATTGAGTTGCACTCTTGGGTATAGGTAGCCCCAAGGGAGTGTACAAAAACCAAAAAAATTGAGAGACTTTTGACAGACGGTTGAGGAGATATTTACCTTCTTGATTTTCAGACTTAGGAGAGAGAATCTGAAGATTTCTGCAAGAACAGCAACTGGGTGATCTGAACAGCTTCAAGAAGAGGATTGAATAATCCTATCGTGCCTTCTAAACAACCCTTAACAGTAGCTCTTTGATCAGATTCATAATAGAGGAGAAGAGAGAGATCGCATAAAGAAAGGTGGGGAGAAGAAGATCACACAGCCCTCAGGCTCTCAAACATTGAGAGTCAATTCACCTTTTTTCAAATCTAAGATTATAAGTACACAGGCAACTCTATTTAAAGAGGGCAGAATAACAATCATATCCTAACTAGGAGCTAGCTTCCAAATAGGACTAGACAATCCTAGCAGGACTTGGACTCATAATAGGACTAGGACTATAACTCCAACATGGAGTAGGTAACTAACTAACCTCCTAGCAGGACTTGGACTCATAATAGGATTAGGACTATAACTCCAACATGGAGTAAGTAACTAACTAACCTAAGCTGACTAATAATTGAAATAACAAAAGAAATAGACTCAAAACAGGACTCTAACTAAACTAATGAATTAAATCCCGTTTTCCTACTTTCTACCCATATTTTAAGCCCATTAAAATAGCCCATTACAAAGAAAACCCATGGGATCAAAGGTCCAACACATACATAACCCAACCCAAGGCTTATTTGCAATAAAATAAGCCCCTTAAGTGACTTATCTACATCACTACTACTTTGCCAAACTCTCTATAGCTTCACTATGAGACATTTCTTAGGTTGGTTATGGTTTATTGATTGGTTTCCTATATTGTTTACCACAAGAAAGGAAGCCATCTCCAAGTTGGTTACGATTTATTAATTGAGCCCAATATTGGCTATCGCAAGAAGGGAGCCTTCTCTTATTGGGCCTCATGGCACACATAATTTACCATACCTTGGAGAACTTGACTATAAAATGTTTCCAAGTCGAATGCAATATCGTCTGCAATAAGAAGAGCAGCATTTTCAGGTTGTTCATAATTTACTGAATAGGTTTCTATTTGTCAACTACAAGAAAAGCAACAATCTCAGGTTGCTTACAATTTATCAATTGGGTCCAATAATGTCTACCACAAGAAGTGAGATATTCTTCAGTTTGTTACAGTTCATTAACTTCATTTATTGGTCACAAGCAATTGTATGATGGTTGAATAACCAAGGATTATCACCTTGAGAATTCTGCACTAAGGGTTGACGCAGTAGCACTGCCATGGTTGGACCGGCATGACCCGATCTCGAAACCTAGACCAAAGCGAACTGGACCCAAACCGGGTTTTTGCTCCAATAAGGGTTGGTAAGGGTTTATTTAGTTATTTGGGGATATTCTTGTAATTGCAAGTTTATTCTATTTTAGAGTTTGATATACATAGGAGGTTGCATTGAGTTGTTAATTTCCTAGTTTGAGAGTAGTTTTTTGGAGTTTTATTTTCTTGATATATACATGTAATCCCTTCATTTAGGGAAAAATAAGAATATTGAAATTTCTACTGCCGTGGTTTAGCTATTGGTCGAGTGACCTGCTCCCTTTCCTCCCCCAATCTCCCAGGTCCTACTACTTTCGCCTCCAGTAAGTTGTCTAGATTCTTCCATTATTCTTCTCGTGCAGTTCTTTTATTTGTACTCTGTTCCATCTTGTATCTTTTTCCCATTTCCTTCTGTCCTAACGATATTGGCATCCTGAACTTTGAACTCAAAACCCTTTGGGACTCAATCGGTTTGGGCAGAAACTTGGGAATTTACTTACCTACTCCAGTGCAACTCTGTACGTTTTGGTTTCAAAAATTTGCTTAAATGGTGACATAACCCCCTGAAATCAGATCTGCTCAGTTTTGATTTCCTCTGAAACAGGTCAAATCAAGTCTTCTAATCCCTATTTAATCGAGGTTTATAGGTTTGATTCAACCTGTTAGGCCTAGGCAATTCTCACTTTGTGGTTTCAGAAAGTGTTTGATATGGATTTAAGAGGCTGTAGTTGTCGTTGGATCTTCTACCTGCGTCTACCGTGTGAGCGTGACTCTTCTGGTCAAAGATAGAAGAAGACACAAATTGTCCAAAATGACAAACAAGGACAGATTATATAAAATTACTCAAAACCCCTTTGCTTCTTGAGTTTGTTTCTATGTGCTCCCAATTAACTTGAAAATTTCAGAATAGCTCTATTACTCAATATTTATTTGCAAATTGGTCCCTCTTGAGTAAAGTAATAATAAAAACTGCCATGTAACTTCATTCACAAACGAAACTCTCCTTAAATCATTATGGAATAAAGAAAATGATTTCTATTTTGATCATTTTTTTTTCTTTTTCAATTGCATCAAGTCCATTTTGGAATCCAACAAATGACAAGGTTGCCTGATATTGTAATCATTGTTCAGCAAGAAGAATATAAAGCTCTTCGAGAATGAATTTGGGAAGTCCAACGATTTGTTTAATCGATACAAATTGTGACCCAGATCTTGCAGATATTTCAAATTCAGTGAATGACTAGCCAAAGAACGTGCCTCCAAACCGAAGTAACTGATAATGAACTTTCACTTTCAAGAAATGGCCTAAAATTCCTGGATGAGTCATAAGAACAGATAATTTAATTAAAGAATAAAATGATTTAAGCTCAGTTCTCCAAGCATATAATCTCCTCATTAAATTGAACTGGGCCACTCCACTATGATGAAATCAGACCTCCAGGCACAACCAATATTTGAATCGCGAAAACTAAAACATGAAGAAAATAAGACCCAGAAGTTTGGATGAGAAAACCATGCAGAGGTATTCAAGTTCAAAAGTAAACAAATTAACATATTTCAGATTTTATCTTGACATACCATGGAAAATAATTTTAAAAGAAATAGTAAATGATGCAAGATGCAACCACCACAACAAAAAAATAAAAAATACCTGATAACAAAAGAAGTTAAAAGAAAAGAAAAAAACAATGAATACATACAGGTTGGGAATATTGAGAACCACTGCCCTCGTTTCCAACTACTGAATTATTGTATTGGACGAACTTCACTGGCAGAGATGAACGGGGTGCAAATGGGCTGACTCCGATTTCTGGCTGGACATCAGCAACAGGCACCACAGGCGAGTTGTTCGGGATGTAAGCCATGCTTGCAACTGTTGGCACTGCAGGGGTTGTTGTTCTAGGCATTGCAAATGATGGAGAGAAGGTTTTTGCTCTTGGATTGAGCTTAAATTCCTACATAAAATATTGAAAGAATGGACTTTAACACAAAAAAGATTAATAATTCGCGTTATCAAAAGAACTGAATGATTGCACTAAGTTACATAATTTAGTAAATCGTATAGTTGCCATCAATCATTCTAGAGGCCAATATATTGTCTGTCCAAAGTCCAAAATCTAAACTAATAGCCCCACCTCTACAACCAAAAGTCACAAGTATTGGACAACTTCATTTTCTATTTTAGATGGTGTCTTCAGCTGCGGCAATGGAATATATCAGTGCCAAGAAAAAAAAGGGTGGTTAATTGATTCACCCTCTACTTTGCACATCAAAGTTTGGCTCCATTCTAGAGGGTTTTTCAAATAACTTGTGCAATTACCTAAGGGTGTCAAGGAACTATGACTACTATCGGCATCTAGCTCCTTTTGGTAGGAGGAGGTTTCTACGAAGGGAGGTCAATTTGCATATTTTTGGCGTCCGTGAGTGGAAAGAAAAGGCAGGCTGTCTCAATAGTGAAGGAAGAGGTAACCCCCTTTTGGCAGGGCTCCTCAAGCTAAAACACAGTCAAGTTGAACTTTGATGGGTATTCTTTGGGTAATCCAGGTCCATTGAACATAAGGGGCATAGGAGGATTGCTAAGATTTGGGAATTGTAGGTTGTTAGAGTAAATTCAGTTCCAACTATAGAAGGTGATTCCACTAGGGCAGAGTTTTGGTCTCTTAATGTAGATCTGGAGGGAGACTGCCATATCCATAGGCTAATGTCAGGTGCTTGTGGGAGGAGATTCAGCTTCAGCAAACATTAGTAATTGGATGAGACTGATTCACAAGCATGGTGATGTTTCCCAACTGAATCTCTCATTCTCCTAAATGCTAAGAGCAGTGAATAAAGAGGCAGACAAATTTTGGCTTAGGAAAGGGTGGCCAGACCCCATCTGTATTTGGGAATAGCTTACCATTGTAATTTGCAATTTCCAGTTTTATTACTCTTATTTCTGTGATGTATCATTTGGAAGGGGGTGGTTATCTTTGATTATATTATTTTTCTTGAATCCTAAAAAAAAAAAATCCTACAAATGATCTGCCTCACCTTGGAACTTGTATTAAAACCCGAGCCTCTTGGTGGGACCATACTGGTTGATGAAGCTAATGAAGTGGAACATGATTGTGGAGGAACATCAACACCTGATGTGGAAGAAGTTGAAACATCTAACAAAAAGTCTGTCGAAGCAGGCCTCTGACAGTCCTGGGTGTCCGGTTTGACAAATGAAGGGTCGCGGCTAGCACATGCTCCATAGCCTTCATTTGGAAAATTATTAGATGATATCCCCATGTTCTTTCCATCAACGGTTTTTAGTTTGGTATGGAAGGTATCCACTGCATGAGAATATAAACAAACAGAATGGGTCAAACAGAACAATCTTCCAACCTACGGTAAGAGAGAGTCTACAATAACTCATAGACAGCAAATGAGCAATTTAGTATCGAAGTGGTGCCAGCATTTAATGCATCTCTAAGAGGGGGCTCTCCCCCCCCCCCCCCCCCCGAAAAAAACCTTCCCCACAAAATCAAGTACATCACGTTACTCCAGAAAAGAAAATCATAAGTCAAAAGGTAATAATCATAGGAGATCTCTTAGCTGGACTAGTAATAATGTAAGCCCAAAATGTATAATGTGCATATTTTATAGTAAGCCATTGACAACCATCCATATGATTTCGACCAGATTGGATTACCTCAAGGTTTTTCCTCTAGTATAAAGGAAGTGAGGAGGAAAAAACTGAAGAGGAAAAAGACCCTGGGGGAGGGGGGAAGCATGCTATTTCAGAAAAAAAAAAAATCCGAAAATACACAACCCTTAGAGAGTAAAAAAAGGATGCGGGACTCACTGCTTGAACTTGAGTTCTGAACTTTATTAATCTGCAGGAGACAATAGAATATGAAATAGTTAAAGTTCAGACAGAAACATACATCACCATACGAGTTCTTATTTTTTATTATACTTGATCATAGATAAAAGATTTGAGACATAGTTGCTTTAACATACAGTATCTTCTTCATGGGCCTCATGCTGCCGGTCATACTGATCTTTTTTCCTTTGTGACCTCTCTTTCCCAATCTGTCTGTCGACAAAGCAAATGATGGAATCTGAGTTCAAGATAATTAACAGACAAAAGAAGATAGAGATAAGAAATGGTAACATTTTCATATGACAGCTTCAATAACATGTCTCTGACAACTGCACCCATAAGGAGAGATGGATGGATGGTAAAACTCAGTCCATCCAATCTCTGTCCACTTTCAGCAGCCAGCAGAGCATTCCAGACCCATCATTTAATGTGCTTCATACAAATCTCATTCAGAAGCAAAATAGGATACTTATATAACTATGGCTTGTAATGGTTTACATGTCTGAGGAGTACTTACCCCGCATAATCTGAAACAGTTGAAACTTCTTCAATCTGTGATCATGTAAAGAACCAGAAAAATACTGAAAAGAGTGCTCCTTGATAAGGAATATACTGAAAACTGATAGAACTACTGTTTGCTTTCCTAAGACAAAATCCGTTTATAAAGTCATCAAACAGCTCACCTTTTCTTGATGCATGGCATCAACATTTCCAGGTAATGCCCCTTTGCTCATGCCAAGCAGCTCTTCAGATTTTCCGGACAAACCATCCCCAGAACTCGCATTTATGAAATCATAAGTGTATCTATTCTCATTCTGATCTAAACTCCTGGATTGATCCATGAAAATTGGAATGAGGTTCCAAGGTTCCTTCCAAAAATAAAATGAACTGACACTAGATAATTTCAAAGAACAGCTAATTGGCAATCTTAAAGTTATATCCGGGTATGTTAAGCACTATCCAGGCATGATAATTTCAAAGAAAAGCTAGAAGAGTTGCAAGATCCTTGGTGCTGCAAACACATCCTAGAAGAATTAAGTTTTATGCCATTGCAATTCATCTCCATCTATTTTATTTTCAGAATTCTATCCTTGCTTGTGCACTGACTTCATTAGCCATTTCGAGTACCCTACAGTGTTTTTCTGAGAAAACATTTGCCATCAAAAATGTATGGTCATGAGTCCTTGTTCAGTAGGCTTTGGAATCAGGTCATTCCGACCTATATTGAGCAACATATCTTCATATTTATGAGGGGTCTCAGAATCGAAATTTCTACACATCTTGAGCTTTTGTTAGAGCTTGTGTGATTTACTCTTCCAATCCGTTAGTTTCAGCAGCCTATCTTGAGCCTTGCATCAAGATGATTTTCTAAGCAGGCATATTTAGAGTGTGTTCTCCTAGCAGCTCACCTATTTTAAGCCATGGGGAAGGATAATTCTGAAATTCTCATTTCTTCTTAAAACTCAATAGGAATTTCTAAATTAACTAGCTAATGAAAGTGTGTCTGTGACTCGATGATCAGTTCTCTACCGGGACAAAGAAGATGATCACTAGCAGAGATAGCAATTCGAACCTTATAGTATCCCTACGGATGGAAGAGTTCGCTCCGCCGTGTAAGATCTCTGGACCTACCACGACCACCATTTGCGGCCTATTTGCATTCTCTTCCCTGCCCGGGAAGGTGGAACAGTAGCTTGCTTCTCTCCTAGACTGATGGCGGCTTATGTAGTGGTCGGCCTTCCTACCAGAATGCCTTTTACGAGTTAGTATTATTACACCATGAATTGACAAGCCTGAAAATCCAGAAGCCTGGGTGCATCACGCACGGGTCTTCTTATTTGAGTGCAAAGATGGCTGACTGGGTGTGTTACAGTCAACAGAAGCTTCGATTTCGCATCTTTCAAAGTACACTAAACTGACTAGACAAACCAAACAGCACTAAAGCTTTAACTGACCCTGCCCAGTGCCCACCACCCATGAATAGAAAGACTACAGAGGGCCCCCTCAGCCCTGGCCTGGTTCAAATACCCTTCTTTTTCACTTTATTCTACCCCGCTCACTGCCCCCTCAGCAATAAATCATTCCAAATTTTTTGCATGTTCTCAATTGAACTTATAATCTCTCAATGCTGGTTTTTCATGCACACTTAGCTTCATAAACCAACCTTTATGTTAAAGAAATATTATAGATAATGGACATGACAAAACATAGCTAGTGGTGTGGTTTATACCTATGACATCACTACAGAAAAATGTGTGAGAACCAAGAGTAGAGAGAATCACCTAATTTGACTTATTTGAGTAGTATCCGCTGCAGATGTTTTCAAATCAACCTTGTTATATATGGGAGATACTTCTTCACTTTCCAGACACTCAGTAGGATGAACACATCCATTGACAGCTCCAATGTCATCCTCAGCTACACTGCCAACAGTTCCATCTACCTGAAGTATAACTCCCTATGTATGGAACCATTCAAATATAAGCACATTGTCCAACATAAAGTCCATTATATAGCAAATGGAATCTAGGGCCAACTTCAATTATTTATATCTCAATACAATACATAAACATACCTTCGCAACTACTTGAACTAGATCACCTGAAAGTACAACAAGTGTATCAACGATAGCACCTATTTCTAAGTTGGAATCATTTTTCCCCTTCTTTGTCATCCTTGCTCTTTTCAAAACAATGCCTGAACAATACAAACCCAATATAAATATTTGGAACAAGGATTAATTATTCTAGATAAAAATGACAATAAGAAAGATGATAAAGAAAATGCAAATACAAATTATACATCAACAAAGTACAGAAATCAGGATCAATAGATTGGTGAACACACCCTAGATTCGAGTTCTATTAAGGAAAATACAATTCATAGATGAGAGAACAAGATATAGATTCAAATACTGGTGAAAATGGAAACTTGACAATGGCGAACGCACCATAATCCTTTTCGACACAGGCAGTGTGGAAGATGCCTGAATAGATCGAACCGTCCTTGACCTGAACTTCGACGGGAACTCCTATAATGCACATGGTAGTGAATAGCAAAGCATCACTGAGCGAAGACGACGCAGCCCTGTCGTCTGAATTATCTACGATTTTACAACCCATCTTTGCCTCCTTCCTGCCGATTCAACTGCGATTCTGATTCTGTTTCTGTTTCCGTTTCTTTTCTATCAATATATAATAACCTCTCTCTATTAAAATCCTTTCTGATCCAACACACCTTACTTTGGAGAGATTGAAGAGGAAACTGTAAAGGCGATCTACGCTTCAAACCTGCAAGTGATTTGAAGAACCAGAGAATTTCCTGTTTCCTTAACCAAGATGCCTATAAACTATTTCTTTTCCTGTCACAAGGCTCACAACTCGGAAGAACACAAGAGCATATATGGGCTCCTCTGTAGCAAGATAGGCCCATACGCGATTGCTATGGTTGGGCGTAATTTAGTTTTCATACATTTATATCTTCTTTTTGGGCCTATCGTTTGGAAAGTTCTTACACCTTTAAGCTCATAAATTAGAGAAAGAGGGTGTCAATCAGTTTGGTTCGGTTCAGGTTTTTCTATTCAGTTTCGATTTGGTTCAAAATACAATATGTCAAAATCGGAATTGAACCGAAGCTGAATACTTTTCATGACTTGAAAACCACATCGAACTAAATCAGTTTGGCTTTATTCAGTTTATGTATTTGTTTCATTTGATTTTAAGTGAAAATAACTTGATGCAACAAATAAAGTTAAGAAGGAAATTACAACCTCATAAAGGTATAATCCCATGATGTCAAATCTGATATTTTTCAATTTTTTTTACGCAACTCAAAAGGAAAATCTATAGTAAGTAATTTCACATAAATCAACAATGACACGAGATTGTAGGGTTTGGTATGGTTTAAATTCTGTTTAGTTTTTTACCCCCCAAAAAAAAAATCTGTTTGGTTCAATTTTTAATGGAGAACAAAATTCCACGGTTCTAAACGTTCGGTTCCAGTTCTAAATTTAAACCCTTACACTCAGCTGAAAATAATATTCAAATGGTAATAACAATAAAGGGAAGTATACAATAGGAGGGACCCTTTTTTTTTTTTTTTTTTTAATGAGAAAGAAAAGATTCAAATTAAACAAAAAGAAGAGCCAAACTGTTGTAATCCGGTTTATGAAGAGTAGTATTAATACACCTATGCATCACATTAAGGGTTATCTTGGCCAAAGAAACGACCAATTCATTCATAGGTCTGAGTTTAAAGGTGATGTTAGTTATAGTACTATAGGCATCCAAAAAAGGATAAAAGTGCTCAAAGGCCATGAAGTAGTTATTGGGTCAGAAAGGAGCCTATCTAAAATTTTCACGTCGGACCACACTTCCTTAATCCTCCATCCATTTAGCTGCGCTTGTTAGACTCCACTAAGAATCCCCTTGTTACTGCTTCAATTGGATTCTTTGCCATCAAGTAATTGGTCACGAATGAGAGACATTACCCATTATAGAGAAAGCAGCCACTCATTTTGATGTTTTCATTCACAACCTAGATTAAAATCACTATAATATTATCTAAATTCAGAATCATGAAAGCAGGGGAAGGGGAGGGAGAGGGAGATTGATGGTTTTTGAAGAAAGTGTTATTGTACCACCAAAGAGCAGGAGATAAGATTTTGTGTGGATTAGTATTTTCATGATTAATGGTGAGTTTGTTCCAATGATTTCAAATAAAATAACATTATGATCAGAATGATTAAAAAAAAAAACCCTCTCTTGGAGTTCTTCGGAATAACATTTTTATTGAAACAAAACAAAATAAAATGGTAAAAAAGAGAGGACAGATTATTCAGTGGTTAAACCCAAAAGGCACGCAGCCCAAATATATTTGATAAAACTCATGGGATAAAAAAAAAAGTGCCATAAGGACTCAGGGTGCCCATGGCAGAAACACAGACTTTGCATCTATTTTTCCAAACATCCCTTGTGAGGATGCCACCACCATTGCATAGTCTCTAAAAAAAAATAATCTTCAATTTCAAATGTAAAAGGAATTTCCGTAAGAATCACCACCAGTGTGAACGATGAAAGAAACATATATACCTGTTGAAGAGTCCACCTGGATTAGTACTCAAAGATACACTTAAAAAATTTACAGCCATTATAGTGACACTCCATTTTTGGAAAGGTGACCACCAAATATCGGATTGTGATGTAACCTGGAGTTTTAAAATGTCAAAAATAATTGGTTTGAGAAGGAAGGAGGTAAATAAGCCTTTTTTTTTTTTTTAATGAGAAGACGGAAAAACTTGGATTAGGTTAGCAAAAGTTCAGAAATTGTTGGTTAAGTATGCAGATTTGCAGTGCCAGAGCTACTGCTCTCTATGGTCTTCCTAGCTATATCTAGAAAATGGAGCACATGGCTCGAATCCAGATCATGCAAGTAAGCCAATGTTCCAATCATTTCCACAGGTTAAATCACGACCATACAATTAGAGTGTAACTAAGGGATGAGTGGTGGAGTTTGGGGATCCAAATATCATTCCACAGATCAATGTTGCAGCCATTACCAATCTGCTAGGGAAGTATTTAGAGGAGTTAATCCATTTGGGCTCCCCAAGGTGGAAAATGCTACTCAGAATATTTTGCCACTCACCACCAAACAAACTCAAATGGAAACCAGAATATATCAAACATATCAATCTTTGATGTAAATAATGGAAGTCTATAAAATAGAATTCATCTCCAGCATAAGATTACTAGTCTATAAAAATCTGTCTGGAAACTCAGTTGCAAGTAAACACAGAAGAGAAATGATAAAGCATAAAGATAGAACAAGGGCCTAAACAATCAGAGCAAGCGAGCAAGCTTTACAGCTCCTTCCAATGAAGGATTCCAACCAAGGCTAAGCCCTAGTAAAGATGCTTGAAGAACAGCAGCAAACTAGATTACACTAGACAAATGAATATTCCGCTCTCCTCGTCCCCTCTTTAAATACACATATGCCTCTAGATGACAATCACGATCAGCTGATTCCTCATCCCCACGAATAGATCACTGGAAAATGTAAAAACAAAAGTATTTTAGCATGCGAACAAAGAGAACTGTAATTCTTTTTCTTTTTCTTTCTTTTTTTGGTAAAGAAAGAGAACTGTAATTCAGCAAGCCCATCAACAATGTTAGGAAATCATACGAAACTATAACCTATCATCATACATGACTGAAAAGATAGAAAGGAAGGTGGGTGGGTGGGTGGGTGGGTTGGGCAAAGCTACGTTAACTCCATCCACACCAAAACACGTGCATACATAAATTTGCATTTGTACCAAAAAGTTAGCTAGAATGAAAAGCCCAACCTTCACTTTGACCCTCCGGCAAACATGGCCTCCAAAATAAAAATTTCAACTAACCATGTGAATGAAACAAAGGTGAGATAAAGTTGAGTTCTACTCAGCAAGCATCACTTGAGTAATCACAGAACCTATTACTTAAAATTCCAGTCAAAATAGCATCTACTACTCATAATTTCCCTTGAAATCCTAAATAGACACATGGCATGCATTCCAATTATATTAACAACGTGCAATTTTTTCATAATTTCGGACCTTGAACAGGAACTCAAGAATACAGGCTACTTTTAAGTTGCATTGTTTAGCAACAGATGCTCCCCCCCCCCCAAAAAAAAAAAAAAACAAGTGATCAGCACAAAAGAAAAAAAAAAAGAAAACCTTCAAAACTGATACTTCATCATTGATTCATCCCTAGAAGGGGAATCTGGGTAAGATAAACAAATTCTCACCTGCTGTTGTTGGTAATTCCCATATCCTGGATACGCTCCATAAGCATACATGTTAGGATCTTGTGGAGCTGCTGCATATCCATATGATTCATAACCTTGAGCATATCCATAATACCCACCACCATTCCACTGGTTTGGATCTGGCTGCTGCGGCTGAACCCATCCCCCAGAGTCCTGAAAATTTGTTAGATTCATGGGAGCACACAAATTTGAATATATTAAAGCACAAATCACTTAAATAATGGGTCAAATTCAGAAACCTGTTTGTTTGCAGGGGTACGTCCCCATGAAAGTCGAATATTTTGTCCCCCTAACTGAGTTCCATTCAACATCAGCAAAGCTTCCTCAGCACAAGCTCTGAAAAACCCCACACATTTAAAAACAGCGGCATTTGATATTCCAAAACCAAGCACGGCTCTAAAGTTATTCAAAAACTCACTTACCTGTTTGCAAATTGAACAAATCCACAACGTTTTCCCATTGGTATTTTCACATGAACTAACTCCCCAAATTGAGCAAAAACTTGTCTCAGATGGTCATCTGTGACATTGGAATCCAAACCACCAACAAATATCTGCACTCAAAATTTATGTGTCACAATCATATGGCATAAAGACCTGTATGCATCTAAAACAAATAAAGTACCCACAGTTGTATTATTGGGATCATTCTCGTTCTGAGTTCCTTGAGTAGTACTCTGGTAAGAAGCTGCAAATAGCAAATGCATGTGAAAAAGAAGGAAAAATAAACAAATAATGGAGAACAAATAGAGCCAAGTCAGGGTAGAAGATGCAAACGGAAACGCTGAGCACCAGCCAACGATTTGCTGCTCAAGAGATTAACAAGTCAAAACATAATTATTTTCTTAATCCTACCAACCTACAAGTTTCTGACAACTAATGCCTTAATAAAGATTCCCAGTTTGCACAGACGCAGCATGATATCTCAAAATTAATACCAAAACAGGCATTGCATCAATTTTGACATGGCAAAGATCATGAATATGGTCTACTCAGTGGCATTTTATACAAAAGAAAATACCAAGAACCAATGAGTTTATGACAAAGCATAAATGCTACCTTTTTTTTTTCTTTTTGGTTGGTGTGGTGGGGGGGGGAGTGAACCAATAAGGGAACAAACAAGGGATCCAACAAACAAAGAAGTCAACCCATGTCCTTGCATTAATTAAATCAACCGGTGCTAGTTTGTATATCTATTATCAGGCTTTTTGCTGATCTTTAAAATGTACACCCCAAAATCAATTGGGTGTGATCATTTCAATCAGCTCTTACACGCAAGGTAACAATCACCAAAGACCAGGATGGAAAAAGGCACCCACAAGCATGCGCACACTTCACTGACCAGAATATATACAGGTATAACGATAAAAAAAAAATATCTATTCACCTAGTAAAACCATACATCCCAAAAATATTCTGCCATGTGGTAGATTTCAGTAAAATGCCAAATTGCAGTTCTACCAGCATCTTGCTATGCAAGGCTCAGCATGACAGCTGGTGCATCACCATCCTCCCAAATAATTAACAGAGAACTGAAAGAATGAATACATGTAAAACTACATGTCATGCCATCAGCAAAGATTGTAGGATAATGTATAGAAGTTCTCATTGGATGACCATATGAGAAACCATGAAATTATTATGGGATGAGCCAATCCAAGTAGGAATAACTGAACAGATTGATTCCCATTCAACAATGCAACAAATCAGACCTAGCACCAATCCTTGAACTCATGGCCATGTACAAAATTCATATTATGGGCATTAGAGAAAAATTGCTACCATAGACAACAGCTTCACTGAGTTTGAATAAAAGAAAAATGAATGAGCAAATTGAGCAAAGAGTCAGGTATGTAAATGAACAAGTCAAAAGCAGCAAAGTCGGTGCAAAGACGTGTCTTATCACATGATAATTACACAACAATAAATAAGAGTAATTCTCCATCTGAATTAGAGCATCTCCAGGGCAATCGAAAAACAAGCCCTAATATCTCCATCTTCATTTTGTAACTACTATTTCAATGTCATTTGTTTTGCCCACCAAGAATTTACCTTTAACAGCAGTCACCTCGACCTTTAGCCCATTTTTTTTCTGTTTGGACATTAGCTATCAAATCCTTTCTTGTGGTTCCCTCCAAATTTTTTTTTATTTTTTATTTTTTTTAAGCAGTTCCATCCTCCAATTTAAATGATCATCCTGCACCAAAATCTCCACCAGTGCAGCAACAGGTCTCACCCAAAAAAAAAAAAATTCTCATATTGTCACAGTAGGAGTGATTCCCCATGGATTGGACCTCACAGCAAAGTTTCCACATGCTTATGGTTATAGAGGTTTCCAGATCGAAGTGACGAATTATTTACTTAGACACTTGTGACAGGAAACCTCTGGCCCACCACTTTAAAGCTCCAGATAAATCGCATCCAATATGGACAAACTAGCCAAAATATTAATTTCCAAACTTCTGGCTACAAGTATCACACACTAATGAAAATTGCTAAACCTATGAATCCACTAGTTTTCAAACTTGCACAACAACTTTCAAATAAAAATACAAAAGGAGCTCTGTCCGAAGACCTGAGCCATTTGTAGTTTTAGAACTCTCCTAGAACATATGATAGAAATGCAAAAGAAATTGGACGATACAGATGAAAAAGTATCTGTAAGGGAAAAAGAAAATTGCAGAGATCTAACAGAGGAAGGATTGTCCAAACACAAATGTATACAATTAAGATGCATTAATCACAACTACTCACAAAAGAACATATAAGCTAAATAAAGTGAACAAAAATCACTCACTTGCGACCATGCATAGCGATATAAAACTAAATAATTAACAACCCTGCAAAGAAAGTAAATAGAAAAGCTAATATCTATAATTAGCTAACGCATCACCAACAAAGTGCGGATAAAGCAGGGCGATGAAAGAGAATGCAACAAGAAACCTAACCTAAGAGGGAAATGTACACCATGCACCTATAGCCATGCAAACGAAAGCATGGTTGCTACATTGTAATTACAGGCAGCTAGTGCTCTCACATTAAGAGATACTGCCTAAATTCCAAAACAGCCTTTCCCCATTAATGAAATGAAAAACTGGAAAAAACAATCAGAATATGAGGAAAAAGAAACCGGCTTTACAATAATTATAACATAAATGGCCAAAGGAACAAACTTGCAAAGAACTAAAGCAGTGATTTATCTGACTGGTTTATAACAAAAAAAAGAAGTAGAAAGAACCAACAAAATTAAGAAAGAAGAAAGACTGGAAGAGTATAAATGTAGACTGAAACTCTTCAAATATAAGAAAATGGGGGAAGTAAATCGCAATGTAGCATAAGAAATGCCACCGAAAAGTGAAATTAAGGACAAAATTATGACATAAACAGTAAAACTGACCTAAACGAGGCCACGCACTAAATGGGAATCATTTCAGCTGAAATCAGTTCCAGGCCCCTATATGAGAGAGCCTCTTGGCATCCTGCTTCGAGAGAACATGAGTTTTATAAGTCTGAGAATTCTCAAATACATTAAGTGTGCCCAATTTTACAAAGGAAAGTACTGGAAGGAAATGACTTTGTAAACTTCGGCTTTTCTTCGAGTTCGTAACAGAAGGAAATGCAAACTTATTTAAACAAAGTTGAGCTGATCACGTCTCATAAACACTGAAACCCAACATTCAACAGAATACTCCAAAATGTTCCAAAAACAAAGAAAGGGGCATCCAAACAAACAAACAAACAAAACTGCTTCTAGAACATAATAATTCAAAAAATCTGCAAGCAATCATAGCATTCACACTATAAAATTCAGGAAAATACATACATTTATTTTGCTGCTGGCCACCCACACTCTTTTTCGTGGTTGCTGGTCCAATACGCATTGGCCTTGTTGAACAAAACATCCCATTCATTTCAGTCATGGCACGCAACTGCTCGCTTTCATCTCCGAACCTAACAAACCCATAACCCTTTGATCGTCCAGTTGCTCTGTCAGTAACAACTTTAGCACCCTTGACAGAGGAATAATGACTCCTGAATGTCTCTTGTAACATGTAATCTGTAACATCAGCTGCTAAATCTCCCACAAATATTGGGAAGTCTGAACCATCATCTTGACGCCTCTCCCCGGAACTAAAAGTAGCCCAGTTCAGTCTAAAATTCTGCTCGATACTAGGCATGGGTGTGCCATTGTATGACGTTAAAGCCCTCTCTGCAGCAGTGTGAGAAACAAACTCAATAAAACCATAACCCTCGGACTGACCGGTTTGTTTATTGCGGATGACTTTCACAGACACAACCTGAAAGCACCAGTGATATCATCATCCATCCACGATAACAAATGAACATGATAAATAAGTATAACTAGTATAATAAATGACATTTCCTTTAATTATAACATATATCTGTTCCCATGCACATGTTTGCGCCAAAGTAGATTTCTATGGCACGTTATGGACAAGGAAGGAAAAATATTTTGATGAAAGAACTCAATCACTTGGGATGAAATTTTTTTTAACAATTTAACATCAGCTATGCCAAAGTCCAGTGAAACAAGGGAAACAAGGTAAGAGAGGAAAACAAAGAAGCAATTAATACTGCATTGGGGCTTTTCCACTGAAATTTTAAACCAAAAAGAAAGCATCATAGGCACAATATCTAATTTATTTATTAGTGTTCGCTAATAAAAAAAAATAACAATAGAAACAAATGAACTACATTCTAGTTTTCTCTCTCCTCTTTAATCTTCTCACTGGTAAACTCTCAAGCAAAAATATGTGGATATGCAGCGTGTAGTAAGCAAAAAAAAAATAAAAATGAGCGTGCAATGTGAACCAAAGATGAACAATGTAACATGAAGTTCAACCTAGGTGAATGATTTCACCAATCATTGTCTTCTTCTGACTTATGGTTTAACCAATCATTTAGTCATTAAAAACATGAACAATTTGCCTAAACATAAGCAATGATAACAAAATTCTCCAAAGCAGCAGGTATACTTTATGAGAAAATCACGCCCTCTCACACTCTCTACTCCCTGACCATTGGCTTGGCATGAATCCGTCAGCACTCCTTCCCATGCGTCCATTGGCTTGGCATGAGAGATGCCAACAAATGAGGGGTGTAGCTCCCTCCCCCATAAATTATATATCCTACTTGCTGACTTTTCAGCTGACAAAATAGCGTGTCCAGTCCCAAATGGGCTAGCGGGACTGCAGCGTTGGGTTTTCTTAACCCAATATTTCTTTAAATCTATAAAACCCTAATGCATTGGCAACATAGTAACCTTATTGAGATCGACAAAAAAAAAAAAAAAAAAAGATTCAACTAACCAAACATAACTTCAACAATAACAATAACAAAAAAAGACGGCGTCTTAAATGTTGCGATTTCACTCTATCCAAACACAATCACCAAAATGGTAAACTTCTCAAACTATCTCAAAGAATATGAATATACAGTGTGAAGAGTTTATCAAACTATTCCAAACAAGATAAAACGGTATGTTACCTCGCCTGTATGAGCAAAACAACTGTGGAGGTAGGTCTCTTCCATCCAGTATTGTAAATCTCCGATCCAAAGAGTGCGGATCTCATCAGCGCTCACTGGCTGCGCGGACGCGTACTGAGGCTGCATCTGTTGCTGCGGTTGGGGCTGTGGCTGTTGAGATGGTACCTGCGGCTGCGGTACTGCCTGTGGCTGTTGACCCCACATAGGAGGAGCCTGTTGCTGCATAGGCTGTTGTGGGGGCATCATCATCCACTGCTGCTGCGGTGGTGGCTGCTGTTGGTGCTGATGTTGATGTTGGTGCTGGTGTTGTTGATCCATCTGTGAGGGAGCCATGGGAGGAGGAACAACACCACTTGCAGGTTGCATCATCTTCGCTCCAACGCCAAAACTATCGAAAAAAATCCTAATCGTAAAATACCAGAAAGCCTACAGCGAGCGTAAATAAACTCCCGAAACAATCTCAACAACAGGAAGGAAACAAAAAATAATCCGGAAATGAACGGAGTGGAAAAAGAAACCAACCCTGGTAACCTCGAAGAAGAATAATGACGGTGAACGGGAAGCAGATAGGAGATAAGGGTTCCGAATGAGAGAAACCCTAACTCTAGCGAAAGGAGTGGACTGTGGGAGAAAGGGATTTTTCCACAGTTGCGATGAGTTTTAAAGGAGAGAGGAGTAGAAGGGAAAATGAATAATTGAAAAGGATAGGATGGGAAAGGAGACATGGTCGTGATAAGAGCCGAGGTTTGATTTTTATTTCAATTTTTTTTTTCTTTTTTTCTTTTTCCCTCTGTCGCTTTCCAGTGGAATATATTTTCCATGAAATAGTTTCTAAGGCGGTTGTCTTCTCGTGCGCACAATAGTGTAACTCGGACCGCTAGACTGTTTGAGGTTTGTTTGGATTTACGGAATCCTCTCAAGATTGCCACGTGTCAATTTAGGTTCTTTGAATCTATATGATTGAAAATAGTAAAAATAGAAAATAATTATTTTCTTATTTTATTTTTCTTAGAAAAATAAAAAATAAAAATCTTACTGTTGAAGTTGCCATGTGGATCAAGGTTTAGAAACCCGGAATTGGGATCCGGATTAGTTTCAATGATGATATCATAGTCGATCAATACTGATGATGAATCAATAGGAATCGGATTAAATACCGAGAGATCAATAATGTTTTTTATTTTTAAACCCAATAGGCTAGCGGCTCATAATCACTTTGTGAAATCTCACGGTGACAGATACTCGTAATGATTATGATAGAATCTACAAGCGGAGTCAACATTCATTTAGCTTTCCAATATGTCCTTGGTAGGGATTCTTCCAAGAGCAAGTCCCTACAAGAAAATCTTCAATTTTAGGGCTTATTAATTTGAAAACATCATTTTGTGTATTAAAAGGCATGTACGTCTATGGTATTCCAGTTAGTATTATGCACTTTCATGTTGGCCTACATTTTTCAAAGCTTAAATTAAGAAAGAAAAAAAAAATCAAATCCACATTATTGTGCTACTTTATAAATTTCGATTGAACTAAAGCTTGACATATGATTACAAATTCTTTAAATATCCACTAAAATTGGACATCACCTGATCTACCATCTTCGTGAATATTTCGAATATTTTAGCAATAAAAGATATGCTAAATTATTGGCAAGAGTATAAATGGTGACAATTAAGAAAGTGCATCTTTTTACACAAAAACTAGCCAATCCATGGTTTCCCATAGGGTTACAAAGCTTAATTTATGAACCAACCTCCCATCTCCTTATATAACCTACTATGTTAAAAAATTATTTTTTGTTTCCAATAATCAAAATGAAATTATTCAGAGCTACCATCAATGAATGTCAAATATTCATCATAAAGGCATATCGAAGTTAATTGTGAAATAATTTTTAAAACTTTTAGATGATAATGTAAACATGTCCCCAGGATTTGGACGTCATCAGAATTACTACGTGGCAGATTTTGGGACATGTCAAAAGAGTGAATGACTTGTATCTTTTATTAGTATTCAATGAACCATGAGTTTTTTTGGGGTGGAGGGGGGGGGGGAAATTCAAAGAACCATGCTAACTTGACCGGCTAGGGGCACAAATTGCATAAGATATGTCTAAATTTATTGACTTTAACCTTAATATCAATAACGTAATTGTGCGGCCACTAAACATGATAGGAAAATACTCCATAGTTAAATGCTCTTTGACGGTCAAAGTTTCACTCATTTAACAGATTTGAATGTTTGGTGGGTCACCTAACACCTCTAAATTAGCCATGCCAAATTGTTTATACTATTTTCTTCTTTGTAGGGGCAGTGATAGGAGTATGAATAGGCAAAGGTCATTTATATGAATCATCCGAGGAAGGACTAAATCCATGTCGATCTACTTTTGCCATGTGGTGAGGTGATTTGGTGATCCCAACTATTTGATAAATAGGATATAATTTCGATTGTCCACTTGTTTCAGTTATACCACTCCTATTTGTTCTTCCCCGCCTACCTTCAATCATCTATTTTTTCTTGTTTTTTTTTGGACACCATTTAGATATTTTTTTAATGCCTTAAATATATATATATAGAGAGAGAGTTCATGGCTCTATCTGCCCACAAAATTTGAGGCTCACTTGAAGAGGTGCTTCACAGATATTGGTGCCACCTTTTAAAACCTTTGTAAATCATTGTTACTTGGTTTATTTTGTCAAAAGACAAGTCAAAATTTACTCATAAACCTGCTCATTGTGCTTGATCATGACATGACAAGTGGATTTTCTTTTAGGGATCTAATTGATGCTCGTTTTGTTTTATAATTTTGTTAAAGGTGGGAGTATTATCTTGTGTTGGGGAACACTGACATAGGCCATGCTCCTAAATAGATGAAAATTTCCATTTGTTTAATTAATAGATTCTATTTTATATTTAAAGAGAAATAATCAATCTATAAGTTCAATTTTCAACAATTATTATGGTATGAAAATATCCTTTTGATTAAAGCTTAAAAGATGGTAAGATGATAACATGAATAATATGTCCGTCAAATTAGAGTGATTAATATTTTGCAATGTGTTAAATAGTTAGGGTAGTGTGTGATTCACATTTTCACTGCCTTACATATAACATCAACCAAATTTGATCAAGCCAATAATTAATGTCAACCGATGATGTATGAATATTCAATGTTGTTAATATATACATTCATTGGATTAACATCTAATTCATTCGCAACACTCTATATAGGCTTTGTACTATTGTTTAATTAAAATTTGGGCAAGGGTTCTTTGACCAAGTGGCATAGAGTGCACTCTATGAGCAATAATGAGGTTTTTAATGCTGCATTGGTGGGGTAGTAAGTGATTGTTGGGCTTATGACCTTGGAAATGACTTCTCCACACTGAAGCTCGTGTTTTTTGTGGGTTGGACACCTTCAAATGGTATTAAAACATGTTGTTCGTGCACTAGTCATAACGATAAGAAATTTAAATATCTTATACAATTGGATTAAGTAAAAATCACAAATGTTTATTTTTTCGATTTGAAGAAATTTAAATTTCTTTCTTTCAATTTCCCTTACAGCCAAATGGAGTCTCAACATAATGTGTACAATGAAGGAAGCCAGATTCAATATGGATGAAACTGAAAGGCTTAAAAGGGCCTTAACGACCATTTCCTATTATTAGGATTATTTCTTTCTGCGGATGAGTGGATCCACCTCAGATCTACAAACCCATGAAAAATCCCTAACTCTAATTATTGATCAGACTGTCATAAATCATTCTTGCAGCTCATCAGATGGCTATGATTCAAGCATTCCACGCCTTCCATTTCACAACTCCCTAAGTATAGGTGTTAGTTATATTAAAAAAAAAAAAAAGGGAAATTACATTCCCCTTCCTTAAACTTAAGGTTGTCAAATCAGAACCAAAATCGAAAATCGAATACAGTTCTAGATTGAATACCCTGAATCGAACCAAACCGATTATAATATGGTTACATCCTAGATCTAAAATGAGGGTTTGTAATTCGGTTGGGTCTGGATCTGGATCTATATCAAGAACCGGTGGTTTTAATCGAAATCGAATCGAATAACTTGATGTAACTTTTTCCACTTTTTTATAAACTAAACACTTGATGTAACTTAAATAGAAACCGACGTAATTAATCATTTAAATTGTCTTATAGAGTTATAATTAATAGTCTAAGTTTAAAACCCTTATTTGTTGGGGAAGACCATAAACCTAGTGAATTAACTTTTGTATTTTGTCTTTCGCATAATAGAACCGAATTTAAAATTAGATATTGGAACCAAATAAGAACCGAATACAAAACTCGAATAGGAATCGAAATTGTACCAGACTTGGATAGGTTCGGTATGAATACCGATTTCAAAATTGAGACGGGACCTGGTCTGGTTCTGGATCACACTAACACTCGTTGGAACTGAAATCATAACCGGACCGAATACCTAGTTCTAAACCGATTGACACCCTTACTTATATAGTATTCCCAATGGCACTTTCTCCCCATTTACTCTCATAAATACCAATCCCTTCCCCTCTATATTCTTGACATCGAAACACAAAACACAGACTATGGTGCCTCTAACCACTCTCCCATTAGTCCATGCATTAGCGTAGTAGTCAAACGACCGGATACATTCTCTTGCCCAAAAAATTTGCAGGTTTGGATATTAGGAAATCTCGTCTCTCAAACTCCACCCCAATTTGCTAACCAAAAATGAGGTTTTTTCTCTTCACCTAATCATGGCAACTAGTCCATATATAATAAACAACTCAGCTTCTCTCCTCCACCCAGAGGTCCATCCTTTCCGCTTCTCCAATTGAATAACCCCCATTGATATCATCCTAACCCAGCTTAGATAGCAAATTCTGACCAGAGAGGGAGATGAAATGGAGTTCTTAAATTTCCAACCAGCTTCCTGGCCTTTCTTCTTCAATGCTCCAGCCATCTTTCCTCCATTCTTCACGCAGGAAATCCATGTCCACTGGACCGAAACACCAGAATCTTATATCTATTCGGCTTCTGTACCAGGTAATTAATTAATTTCCAGAACCAAAATCCAATTTTTAGGGTTTTTCTTAATACTTCTTTGATCTACACAGGTGTGAGGAATGAGGAAATAAAAGTGGAAATTGAGGATTCGAAATACCTGATAATGAGAACACAAGCGGTGGATGGGGAGACGAAGCCGGCGAATAGTTTCATGAAGAAATTCAGGCTTCCAGCTATGGTTGACGTTAATGGAGTCTCTGCTGTTTATGAAGATGGCATATTGAGGGTTACCATTCCAAAATCTTTTGTAAAGAGGAGGTTCCGTATTGATCCTGCAGATCTGCCGGAGCGCTACGAAATTCTTGCACCGGCGGCTTGAAGAGAATTTATTTCTCTGATTTGTGAATTGTGAATTGTGATTGATGATTTCAGGTCCATTACTACTCGTGTATAATTTCTTATGGAAGGTGACATTGGTAATGAAATTTGGATTATGGGTTGTGTAAAGCTGATTAGGTAGAAATAGAAATTGAAATTGAAATTTTAGTAGTTTGTTTGTGAATCTCTTTAATGTACAAATGTACAATATTAACAAAGCAAGTTTATGAATTTGTAAATGTGGTTGGATGTTGTTGTAAACTTTTCATGATCAGATATAAGCATTTTTTTTTTAACCATATGATGTAAGCTTTACCTCAAAAAAAAAGAAGAAAAAAAATGTAAACAAAAATCACTCTCAAAAAATTCAAATCTAGCCGATCGTTATTTGTGAGTTGCAATAGAGCAATTTTACTGTTGTATATGCTAAGGTCTACTTTTTACACAATATTATTATTATTATTATTATTATTATTTTTTTTTTTTAATTTACACAATCTTTTTAAAACCTACAAGACATAAGTGTCATCAACGTTAATTTTGATTGTCAAATCAATTATCGACGTTGTCCATGTCACACTACTTGGATGAAAAAAAAATTAGGAAAATTTTTAAGATTACAAAAAAATGAATTTTAAGTTATCAAATTATTCATCAAATGTTTTAATTAAATTACTTGAAATAAAGATGAGTATTATAAAACTATCCAACATAGAGTCCTTTCCCAGACCATTTATGTTTTTTACATTTCCACCAAGTCT
>NC_056567.1:29809963-29810375 GCF_013358625.1 Macadamia integrifolia | reverse complement strand
CTCTCTCTCTCTCTCTCTCTCTCTCTCTCTCTCTCTCTCTCTCTCTCTCTCTCTACGCTTCCCTCTAACTGTGCCTTGTCAATCTGTGTCACTCATAAGTTGAATGTGGTAATGACTAATGAGACAGGTCATAGTGGAGGTAGGAAGTGAGGGTAAAAAGATCAAGAAACATTAAGAAAGGAGCACTTTGAAATACTCTTTTTTTTTTTTTTAGATTTTGTATAATTTATTTAAGAGAAAAGGAAACATGCACCGTCCTTGTATAGATTTCTTTACACCATTCTCACATGATAAATAGTAGGGCCTAAGGGTGTCAATTATGAGTTGATACTGATAGGCTTCATCGAGCGTGGCACCTTTATGGCTTGACTAGGACAGGCACGATGGCTCGACACGTTTATTAAACGAGCGT
>NC_056567.1:29772721-29808854 GCF_013358625.1 Macadamia integrifolia | reverse complement strand
TACATTCTTCTGACACAACCCTTGTAGGAACCTCTAAAGGAAAAAAAAAGTGAATAACTGTTTCCAATAGCTCATGTTTAGAAAAACCTTTCCCAAGTTTATATAATCCTTAAACAACATATATTTATCTATGAAACAGAGACTGAAGTGGTGGCCTAAAAGTGAATTAATATATATATATATATATATATTTTTTTTTTTGTTAAAAAAAGTGAATTGATTGAATGGAAAAATAAAGCATTGGAATTTCAGAAAAATAAATAAATAAAGCGTTGGAAGAATTTAGAACCATCAACACGATAGAAGCTGTCAAACTATTATTTCTTGGGTAGGACAAAGCTCCCCAAAATTAGATATGCAGCTTATCCAATCCATCCACATGTTACAGCTAGATAATATAGATATGCAATCCCACAGTTCCAGTGGATGCCATACTGGATGCCCTATTGCCTATTTGCTCTCTCCTAAGGAGAGGGAAGATGAAGATAGTTGGTTGGTTGATATTTTTCGGGCAATGGAGTCTAATCTGATGGGGTCAGTGGGGATAAGGAGATATTTATGGAGACGATTTCCTGGGCCCCACCTATTAATTTTTCTATCATTACCCTATGCAAGTTGCGTTGTGATAGTTGTAATCATCTATAATTAGATGAAAGAGAAGTAATTAATTAGCAAATTGCAACACTTGCAACTGATAGAACGTTAAAAGTGTTGAACAAGAAGAAAGGACAGAAAAAAACGTCGGTCCAATGATTTCAGGGTTAGAATCGAGTGTTTATCAGCCGTCCGATGTGCATTAGATCCGATTGATGCACTTGAAGGTATTTTGATATGAGAACTCTAAACCCTAAACCTAAAATCCTAATCATTGTATTAGTATCTATACAATATAAAAGACAACGTGATCCCCACACTTACACAAAAACCAGTGGCAACACATGTAATAACATAATTGCGGTAAGACTTAACCTTTCATAAGATGCGGGGCAGGCAGGATTTCTGATTTTCATGGGTGATGGACGAGCTGATCATTTTGTCTCTATGCATCTAAGAGCAGGTGGACAAAGGGGTCACACCACTTTTAAGCTTCGTTTTGCCTTAACTATTTTATCATATAAAACACTATTATTAATTCTTAAGGAAACAACGTTATCTGGTGCACATCCCTACGAGTAGAGGTCTAGAGACTCTAGACTCCAAACATAGGGGTGGCAAAAAGACTACCCTACCCCCTTTTGTTGGATGCTTATGCATCTCTCAATTGCTCCTTGTGCTTAAGGGTATTAATTGGTTCGGTTTCAGTTCAGACTGGGTGAATCGATTCGATTCACATTTATTTGACTAAAACCACAACCGCACCATTTACTAAACGGTTCCACTTTTTGAAATCGTGACTATTTAATAAACGATTTGGTTTCCATGGTTTCTAAACGGTGTCGATTTCACCATCTTAAACAATTTCAGTTTCGGTTTATTCCATTTGGTTTGTAAAACAGTTCATAATAAGTCTGTTATAACTTGCAACCATCTCTAAACAGAAGAACATAAGCTTATCCAAAAATAATTGGTAACCACAAATAAGAGATTCTATACTGACGATGGTATGTCTTAATTTGATAATCTAGTGTTTTTTATTTGCATGGTCATTCTCCAACACATAGAACTAATATCATACATCCAAATCCAGCCTTCTACACCGTAAAATATTAAAATGACAGGTGGTTAAGCCAAAAACACCCCATATGTGATAACATAATAACATAGTAACATATATGGATTACAAGTTCATGATCTAAAACCTAAATTTAAACTGAATTGCAATAAATGAAACCAAAGTAAGATGGACACTTAATTTAATTGTTATACGAATCAATCGGATTGGTTTAAACGATTCGATTTAAATGGTTTAAATTCGATTTGAAATCAATAGGTTTCACGATAAAAACCGATTCAACCTGTTTAGCTAATCGGCCAGAAACTTGAAACCATAACCGCACCATTTACTAAACGGTTTTATAGTTTCAATGTAAAAGGATCGATCTGATTTCTATTACAAATTCACATCCTTACTTGTGCTGGTGCAGTGACCACACGGCCATGTAGCAATCCCCAACTCTTCATTCATTTATCTCCTCTTGAGATTAATCTGCCTTCTAATCATGTTCACACTTTAAACATAGTTTTAGTTGTATCGAATCGGGTATTGATATCGGCTGGTATACCGACATGATACTGTTTGGGTACCGATACCAAAGACCTTAGTGCACTCTCTCTAGTGATCCAAACTTGCCCATCAGGAATTCTGCCATGCAACAGCTATCCCTCATGAGTAGTTCTAAACAGCCAAAATTGAAATTTTGCTGAGCAACAACTTCCCTTCCTGAGAAACCACATTCCTCTGCTCCACATTGACAGAAGATAGCACCCACCTCCCAGCAGCTACCACAAACTGAATTGTGATCCAGCTTACTCAGTGCAGACCAGACATGATGGATTAGGCAGAAACAAGAACAGAAAATTGCAGAAAAGCATTTCAACCATTTACCTCATAAGATTTACGGGTTTGATCGTTCCCTTCTGATTTCAGAAGTCCGATCTACTCCCTCCCATACATATAATAAACAGACTGCCATCCTTCAACAGTCCAACCCCTCACACACATACACACGCACACACACAAAGGCGCAGACCAGTATCCTGCTGCTAAAGCAACATGCACCTCAATACATTATTTGGCAAACTCACAAAAACCCAACTTCGATCAAACAACTCCTGAGCTTCTGCCTTTGCAGAAAATCAAGAGGTCCACGAAAATGTCGAACTAGATCTCACAGCAGCTGGAGATTCATTTTTTTCCTTCTTTGCCTTCAAAGAAGTTCCAGATGTTATAGCTGATGTAGTCAGCACATCACTCGCTTCCTCCTTGTTCGCATAAGTCTAGCAACGCCAAAGTCTGAAAAGATATCCAGAAAGGAGTCCCAATAGTCAGTGCTTGGGAGAATATGATACACAGTATGGAATCACTGAAACTGAGAGATTGTAAATTTAAGTATGCTTGTAAGTGTTGGGCCTCATATAATAATTGAGTAGAATAGAAACTTGAAGGGAACAAAACCAAATGTGTTTTGTGATCAATCTCAGCATTTACAAATCGGAATGTACTGTGGTTTCATCGCCTACCGAATATGTTTCACTGGTTTTTCCTTTTTATCCCCCATTACTTTTTCCTTTTACTTTAATAGGTAAATGTCAAAAACTTCAAAGGGTGAATAATAGAGACTGAAAATCTTCCATCAAATAAGATTAGTCTTGTAACTTGATCCGGTCCTCCAAGCAACGATTGATTTGGCACTACATTAAATGAGAGGATTCATGAACAATGATGCCTTCATTAACCATGTCTACTTTCCATTATGAATGGCAGGTTGTCCTACTCTCCCAAATCCTAGTAAATCATCTCACAAGATAATATGAAATTTGACGAGGGAAATTAGATAGTGTTCCCTGTTTACAAAATTCCAATCCAACAAATCTTCAGATAGGGTTAGAATTAAAATTACAGAATCAAACATAAAACCAAAGAGGCTATGGAGACAGGAATCCATTCAAACCAGACAAAGCGAAGTACCAAACAAGTCCTCGACTTCCTGACCCACCAGTTATATGAGAAACTGAGGAAAGAGACTATCAAAAGGGTGGATTAGAGAAGTTGGATAAAAAATATGGCAGACTGCCACCTGTCATTTCTTCTTTTCTTAAGACAACTAAGGATAAACATATTTCTTGAGAAATATCTTTCTTCTCTTTGGCACAATTATGAATAACCAAACCAAAAGCATCTCTAAATGTAGCTCCCAGGTAAAAACCTATAAATAACAGCTGCAATAGTGTTGTTATGACACTGGCTCAATAGTAAGTCATCTATTAAACTTGTATACTAGAACAAGTTCAACAAAATTAAGAGGGGCAGTAAAATGGTTCAAATGTGCCATAAATGCACACAATATATCACATATTGCTTCTGGTTGGAAGCCTCTATATGTTAGACGTCAAAAACTCCCTACCAAATTGTTGAAACAGTAAGTCAAAAGCTAAGGCCATCAACCAAAAGAGAGGTAAAAAGAGAAAAAAGAAACAAAGACTCGGCACCATATTCTCATCATCACCACTCTTGTAATTAATTCAATGTTTCATATTTGATATTAGATGTTTATGCACTTGTAACACCATGTGGTCTCATTCATTCTTTACACACTAATTCATTCAGCCATGATGTAGTATAAACTGTAAATATCCATTTGGGGCAGTAGATCATCCGTTGCTTGAATGGCTCAAATTGGACAAACTACTAGCATGGATGGATAATAGTTCTCATATTTCTTGCCAACTAAGGAGTCAGAAGCAGGTCGGCAGGTCCAAGAAAGCAAGAATGGACAGGGGTAATCTAAACTTATCTTAAACTAAAACTAATTTGAAGAAAAATTAAATTAGGAATACAAATTATGACAGGAATAAGAACATTTCATCCTCTTGATAGAATAAGAATTCATCCCGAAAATCCAAGTATACATCATCATTTAGTGTTAAAACAGTAAGGAATGTTTATCAACTAAAGGACTAGGCATCTAATCCTTAATAGACCTCATGGGCTAAGTTCGATATCCTTTAACCCACCCCACACCCCACCCAGGCGGCAACACAGAAAGGCAAACAAGTCCCAACAAGATACTTTTGGGGGTTTTAGGCTATCTTGACCACCACCATTCCTGACTACACCCCACATGCTAGGGAGGCAAGTCAACTTGCACCAAGTCACTGAGTTGAATCAAGGCGGAAAGCTGCGGCCATATATTTGAGAAGACCGAAGGAAACATAAATAGGTATACCAAAACAAACACATTTTCAGATAAAAGTTATAAGCAGACATAAGTAGGAATCATCCAATTCTTTTCAATCCTTTCGTCGAAGATAATAAATTAAAGGGAAAATATTCTCACCATGCATAGAGACATATAAAATGGCTTTATAATTCACAACCTACTATGTAGTAATACATAAGTGGGTCCATATGATAGAGGACCTCGCACATTTTCCCATGTTCTGCATGTAAAATTCCAGCTCAAAACAGACAAAGGAAGTGCCTTAAAAATGAGTTCAAAGTTATATACAAAAATGCCATTAGAGTCGATTACAAAAGAATGGCATCGTCGTCATTTTGTAAAATTTTGAATGCCCTTTTATGGTAGTTCTTTTACTTGTTTTGGTTTGAAACTTCACCAATGGAACATGTACAAAGTTCTCTATCACATGGAGCCACCTATGTACAGCCATGTGGCAGGTCATGAAGTATAAGGTCATTTTAAATGTCATTGGGCATAGTGACAATTAGAAGCTCCCTTTTAAATAGCCAACTAAGAGCACATTATTCCCCTGACATATGAAATACTACTATGCCATTCTGCAAATGTAATCTTAACAATTCCTGCATCTTATAATCTTAAAGCATTACCAAGTTTTAAATATTCAAAATTATATCAAGAGAAGCAGTAAATTAATTGATGTGATCTTGGAATGCCAAAAAGTAAAAAAAAAAACTAACAACTATACCAGTGCCAGGTAACATCGCTTAATGGCTACCAAATAAAGCCCACATTTCCCACCCCCCAAATACATGCAGCCAAACTACAAGCAGATAAATATTAATTATTCAAATGGTCTATAGTTTTACAATACCTCTGGTATGGAGAGTTCAAGACGAAATTTGGGACCATCATAATGATGCAGAACAGGCCTGAAAGCATCTTCTTCGAGCGCTTTGCAGAGCATCCTTACACGGATTCGCACCTAACAATGTTTGCCAATATGAGCAATGAGGAATTCTACCTACATATTAATAATGGAGAGTATCCAATGCATCAACTCTCATTACATTTACCTGAGCAGGAAATCTTGATTCACCTTTACATTTCTTGTCTTCCCATGCTGTTGGGTCAATGTTTGTTCCCCCAAAACTGGCAGCCTGTACAAAATTAAGTGAGGATAATAAGGATATGGATTAAGATCCCTATTAAAAAACATAAAACAGTAACTACAGGCAAGATACAGTCCGCATCAACCATGGCCCCCACCGAACAGCCACACAAAATGAACATCAAAGAGATACAGAGTGGAATATCAAGGGAAGGTATTTAATCAAGGGGATAGGAAAATGGGCAGGTGCAAATGACCATTACATCACCAGATTGGGTTTGCTGCAAGGGAATTTATGTAAAAAACATGGGGTGACAGATTTGACTTCTGTCTGCAACTGACAATTCAGATCCTGATAGCACCATGCTTAAATAATGTCTATTAAATCACAACTTCTCTGCCCCATAACCTAGGCGCTATAGAGAGGAGAAGAAAAAAGGTTCATTGTCTTACAAAATGCAGAAGTAAAATTTTACTGAACTCCCACGTATTTCATTCAGGAATTTATTCAGCATCAATAAGAATAAAATTAAGAGAAAATTACCTTGATTTCCCTACAAAAGTAATTGACTAAATCTCCCATTTTAAGAAATAATAAACTATGGCTTTAAAGAGACAGCATTAACACATACAGTTTCCATTTCTAACAATTATGTTGATGAGGGTTCAATTATTTTTTAGAATTTCCATGTTACCCTCTTTCTTTTTCTATTATTAAAATACAACTTTACAATCATCAATGAGAAATTTCATCAATTTCTTATGAGGTTGCTAAAGTGGGTTTATTAAGTAGTTTGCAGATGGAAAGGGAGATTAAAAAATTTCACTTTAGGATAAAATGGGGATTTAAAAAATTACATGACATATTGCCAATGTCAACACAAAGGTTAGAATGGCAAGTCACAGGTGATTTTATATTCACTTTAGAGTCCTGGTTAACTATTTTGAAATTGGAGAGGTTTGGTCAATTCTTCTCTGAATCTGAGAGATCGTCGACAAATTGATAGAGTCCTCAATGATGGTAAAAATATAGATACTATTTACAATAATCAAGAGCAAAGAGATCTCGACCAACAACACTTTTCAGCGAATTTTTTCTTCATATATTGGAAGATACTATCTTTACATAAGCTTATCCATGAAAGGCAAGCCTGATAATGGAAAGGTCTTTCAATAGTAGCAGAAAATGCCTTCTCTTAGTGGTATCTGAAACCACAAGAATGAAAAGCCACACGTTATAGATAATTCACAAACATACATACCTCAAATATCCCATGTAGCTGGTGAGTAGCATAATTGTACAAGAACAAAGGCAAACCCGGTGTTATGGCCCGAACAGAATCCCGGTATCTGGATGGCAAACCTGCATAACAAAAATCATATGACTAAAACCATTATTCCCCAGGTTCAGAATTCAAGGTTTTAACTCTAATCACCTAAACCTATGCAGTAGCTACAGATGGTATATCTAAATTTGAAGCCATTGCCCAAGAGTTTATGCAATTAAACGGTGTGTGTTGGATTTCTCAGCAACTCTCTTACCAGATCAGAGTGAAATAGAACTTAAAAAATGTTCAACATACCAAAAAGTTGTCGCTTCAGATCTTCCTGCATTGTGTCATTGTTACACACAAAAATGTAACCACCAAGCACCTCATTTCTTGGAAGCGTCTCCGCTGAAGGCAATGTCTTAAATCGTTTGTCAACAGCATTGTTACTATTGCTGTTACTGCTGCTATTATTTGGGTTGTAATTGATGTTGTTCTTGCAGCCATTGTTTGTCACCTTGGTAGTGTTGCTATTATTGCTGGACAGGTTGCCTCCGACCACCACATTAACGTTTCCAGTGCCTTTCTGATACAGCATCTTAGCATTATAGACGCCATTCATATAGGCACCTTTGTTGACAGGCTCATTCAGCTTAGAGTCCAAACTCATCATAGCGAAATTAAGGCTCTCAAACTTGTTATCTTCTTGGAACCCAAATTTCTCTGTCGGCTTCATTTCCATGGTGGTTTTACTGGGATCGAGGTTGTTCATTCTTAAGCCTTTCGATCTAGTCTGTTCAGCCAACTTCGACGCCGCCACCAACCATTTCTGATCCTCCGAAGCGGCAGCAGCAGACTGTCCCCGTAGTTCATCCCCCAGTTGCCAAAAGCTTCTCTGACTATCCATCATCGAAGCCTTCTTCACACAGATCAAATGTCAATCGGCTCAGAAATGGAAAAAATTGAAGAAAAACAGTTGAAACAATCGCAAACATTTCACAGAAAAACGAATATTCAATCGATTCCATTCGAAAACGAGATTCGGAACCGAAAAACAACAAAAAACCACAAATGGAACAAACGGAACAAAGCCAACAAGGGTTTTCACTTACCCAACGAGCCACTAGGTGGCTCTGAATTAGCTTTTGATGGCGAGGACAGCCGCCGGAACGATCGGATCTACAAGACTTCCGGAGAAGATATAGATCTTGCGAAACTGAAAATACCAAACTACAGGAATCCAAAGAGAGCGAACAGAGAGAGAGAGGGAGAGAGAGAGATTGGAGAAAGCCTCGTTTTTAACGGTTGTGATGATGCGAAAGATGTGACCAGAGTTGACTGTGCAGGCGCAGACTCACCGACAAACTACCCATTGATGACGGATGCTACTGTGCTAGTGAAACACGTACGATTAGAATCACTAATTTAAAATGATTCTAATTCTATGATAGTGATCCAGTCGTTTGTGATATTTACACCCTGCGTGAGTGGCGCCAGCATTTTGATATTTATGACATGGTGGGCCCCTGATACTGATGTGTTCGTCATTAGTGATAACACGTGGCGTTCAAGAAACAAGAACGATTAAATCTTGTCGTTTAGTGAGGGGAGAAATCGGATCGTTCGAAATGCAAATCATAACGATTCCCGACCGATACGAATTGAAATCCGCTGGAACCGATCGGACCCAGAATCCGAGTTTTGGCATCCTTGGAAAATGCTCGTGAGCGAGTCAGTGGTGGTTGTCGTTTCAGCTTCATCTCGCTGTCTCGCACAGTGAGTGGCAGAAGCAAGTAGTGATAACAGATCAGGAAGGTCTTGAACCTTTGGGGTGAAAGCATTTGCTATTAGCAAGAGGGAGATGGCTCGGAAGTTGGTAGTGGCGATCGTTTTGGTAATCGTTGCGGCTGCGACGGCGACGGCAGACTATGTTCGGCCGAAGCCTCGGAAAATCTTGGATTTTCCATGGAAGCGTAGGAGTTCATCTGAACCTCAACAGGTAAAATTTTGCCTTTCCCCTTAGCTCTGAGCTTATAATTTCAATTTTTTGAGTTTTCCCCTCTTTTCCATGGTCTCAAGCTCTTAGCTTTGTACGATTTGAAATCATGGATCTTTTTTTTTTTTGCTTTGTTTTCTGTGGTTGAATCTGGGTTTATGAATCTGGGTTTATTTACATTGCATGATCTTTTGTTTGGTAGTTTACTTTCTATAGCGAGTGGGGAGAAAAAGTTTCTTTTCTTTCGTGGTGACATGAATGTAACCAGAAGGTCGAGAAGTGGTTTGCGTCTTTTCAAACAATTAAAAGGGAAAGAATTCAGTTTGCACTTTACACGATTGGGAATAACGAGTTACTTACTGTGTATGGCACAAGTACGCAAAATATTAAGGTTTACGTTTGGGTGGTAATCAGAAAACGGAACCCTAATTTGGGTTTTGAGTCACAATTTGAAAGGTCTGAATGCACAGATTAAGCAAACTTGAGATGGAAAATAAAGTTATACAGGAACAAGAGCAGAATATAGGATAGAGAAAATAGGACCGAAAATGGAAAAATGATGAAACAGAGACTGTGACAGACTTAGGACTGAGTAGGAGACACTTCTGTCTACTTAATTACTAATTAGACAGAGCTGAAACTCAAATCAGTTTGCACTTTGGGGTACTCCTAAGTCACGGCTAACAGTGGGCAACTGATGACTGAAATCACAGAAACAGGGTAGTCTGATGACGGAGAAAATAAAAGCAAATAGAAAACTAGGGTCTAATGGAATGGCTTAACAGGTAAGGATATCAGAAAGCTTTACGTGAGAGGTTGCATGCAATCTGCCAAAGGAATCAGAAGAACTAAACTGGGGAAACAGAGTTTCCGCAGGGCATTTAAGAGTATGAAGAATCTGACCTGATTTGAAGAAGATTTGAATTGGAAGAAATTGAAGTTGAAGCTGTATCAACCAGTGAGAATCCAACAATGAGTTACACTAAGAGTGACTTGGTAAGAGAGGAATTCACCTCCCCTATGCATACACAGTAGATCCACACTGAGAATAATATCAGCAGCAATTTTAATTCAAACATTTGATTACAAAGAATGGGTCGATCACTATTTATAGAGGTACGGATCAGCCTGTTTACTTGAATTCCAAGCAATGAACCTGCTGACAATTCCGAATTTCTCCCTTCGATAAAAAAAAAATTTTGAATTTCTCCTAATAGCAATCCCAACTTTCTAAATATAATAATTATAAATTAAAAAAAATTAAAAAAATAAAAAAAAATTGCAAACCTAGGCTGTTGAATAAAATTAGTCTTTGCTGCTTTAGAATATCTTATAGATCTCTCATTGAATATATTTTAAATCTCACTGAATACCTTTAGAGAAATGTTACAAAGAGCTCGAGCTAAAACAGGAGTCTTCTAGCCCAGCCGTAGATATCCCCACTCCCTTAAGATTGGATACCATTGTGGCAATCCAAAATAGCAGTCAAAAAAGTTTATTGCCACCCTTGACTTTCTTAATGTATTATCTCTTAAAAATTAAAGCTTGGGGGAAAGTAAATAAATAAATAAATAAAATAGGAAATAAAAGAAGAGGTAGAATCCATTACACACTGTGAACTTGCATCGGTTATGTGATCGAATGCCTTCCTGGCCTCTTCACTGAATGGTTTGTCACTCACTAAACTAACTGCTGCCTTCAAATCATTCTTTTTGCAGCCATAGTCTAATTTATTTATTTTTTATTATTATTTTAATCTTTTTTTTTCCTTTTCAATTTAGAGTTGGGTGTGGTCTATGCATGGTTGTCATCTAGGCGACCAAGACGTCGGGGGGGGGGGCACTAGATGCAAAGTGACATCAGCAAGGTGACCAAGGGTCCTGGACACCGATAACTGCACAGAAAAAAGGCAGAAACAAGTGAACTAGAGAGAGGATATATTATGACTCCCCAATCCCCACCGAAACTCCCCTTTTGTTAAGAACCATAAACTACGGTTGCAGCCTTTCTGTTGCCACCCATTATCGTTCCTTATCACAAATCTGCAAATAGAAATGCCCCACCAACGGCAACGGACGAGAGCACTCCTTTTATGTTATAACCTTGGCGTGTCACCAAGCCTAATGGACCAGAGACCAAGTGCTTTCAATGGACTTGTGGCAAGAGTCCAAAAACTCTAGAGGGTTGATGTAGGGGGTTCTTAGGTGACTAGGTTTCCTACAAGGTTAACTAACTAGGTAGGACAAACTCAAGGAATTTGGGCTGGTTAGGATAAAGGAAGTTTAGCAAACAAGATTGCATGCAAAGTAAAGTGAGGCTAATGAACAAAGTAACAAAGAGCAACAATAATCTAGGAAGAAAAGCATATGAACTCACTCAAGTGTCAAGGGGGAACATGGGGTAGGGAATATGGCAGCAAGCAAAATTAGGTTGTAACACTAGCCTATTAAGCACCAAAAGTAGATAAAAAACCCATGTTATACGCTCTAAAATCAGTTATACTAGTAATAAGAAGACCAGCAATACTTAAGGCAAACAGTGATGTAAATTAAAGGTTAAACAATGGCTAAAAGGGGGTGCGTTTCAATGGAAATAACGGAGTAAATAATGAGGGGATAATGGAGGGAATGGGAGGGTTTATTCTATATTTACTTGCTGCCCAGGTTTGAGAATAAAAGAAGAGAACCCAGATTTGAAGATGTTGTCCAACAACAGTCCGATTGTTGAAAGGAGATCAGCAGCAGCCCAGTCCTTGATGTAAAGAATAACAGCAGCACAGTATTGAAGAGAGAATTAGCAGCAGTTCAACATCAAAAGGTAACAGCAGCAGCAGGTATTCGCTGGCAGCAGTAGACGGTAAGCAGCAACAGTAACAGTAAACAGCAGCAGTTCAAGTTAGTAACCAGCAATAGTTCCGGTGAGAAAAGATAGAAAAGTGAGAGGGATGGAGGTGAGAGAAGAGAAAACCGAGAGAGAAGAAAGAGAGAAAGGCGAGAAAGAGAGAGAGACCGAGAATGAGAAGAGATCGTGAGAGGGAGAGAGGGACGCTGGCTTTGCCTTTTTTCTTTCGACAATTTTCATTGCTTCAACCGTGGCCAATGGCCTTACATAAATAAGAGACTAATTACTAAAAATAACAGATTATTCTAGGAACGTTATCTCATAAACAAAGAAACTTTCTAAAAAGAAAACAATAGGATAATTACTTAGTTTCCTAATTAACTTAAAGACTCAAATAAACAAAATCCTAGAAAATAAAACTACTAAACTATTAGATTTGGTTGGGGCCACACAATCTTGGCAAAATTTGGAAGGAGAGGGACTCAATCCAACGCTGGAAAGGTTGGATCGAGCCTTCCTTTCTTCCGCCAGTTTCTTCTTCTTCTTTCTTATTCTTCCTTCTTCTAATCCTCCAACCACAAAGAAAGTTGGGTCTTCTGCTTGCTTCGGCTGTACATCTTGATGTCCCCATCAAGAGGTCAAAGGGGGAGGAACTACTTTAATAAGTCACCAAACCCAACAGAAGAGAATATAGTATCTCTGTTTTGATTGCTTTCCTTCCAGCAGCAAGAAGAAAACTCTCTGATATTGACATAAATGTCCCCTGGATACCATCCAACTGGTAAATGGCCGATACCACCTACCCACATCTTTGTTTGTTTTTATCGGAAATTGCCATGTAAGAGCAATAGCTTGCAAGTTCACAGTGTCTAACGAATTACCTTCTTATCTATCTTCTTCTTCTTCTTTTCCCTCCAATTGACACGGATTTCCCTTTTTAAAGGATAATAAATTAAAATTTTAGAGATTTCATCAAACTTTTTTTGATGGTGTTTCGAATTGCCTCTTCGGTAGTCCATAATCTTAAGAGAGTGGGGAGATCTTCAGCCCAAGGCTTGAGCCAAAAGACTCTTAGTTCAGCTTGAGCTCTTTACAACATTTCTCATATCTCTAATATCTTCTGGCAAAGCTAGCGGTTGAACAGCTTCTGCCAGCTGTAAGCTGATGCTTCTAATGGGCTTTGCTAATTGGACCTCTGCTGTTACTGGGTTCCTATAAAGGCCTGTCGACTAGGGCCTTATGAGTCCTTTCTTCTTGGCTGCAGCATCATCGTGCCTCTCCCCGTAGATGCTGGACTGATCATATTTGGTCCATTTATTATGAGCATAGTATCTTTGAATAGCCATGTTGAAGTCGGTCATATACGAAATGCTATCCATCTATGTGTTATCATTCATAATTGTTACACCCCCTACTTTTATGTGATTTCAACCAATTTTACACATGGCAGACTGAGTTTTGCAGGTTCATATCTCTTTGGCAGGAGATAAGCACATGCGCATCACATGGATCACTGATGATGCCAACTCTCCTTCTGTTGTTGAATATGGAACATCACCTGGAAAATACACATCCTTAAATCGGGGAGAATCCACATCATACATCTATTTGCTCTATATCTCAGGACAGATACACCACACTGTCATTGGACCTCTGGAAGATGATACAGTTTACTTTTACCGGTGTGGAGGAGAAGGTCCAGAGTTCAAGCTCAAGACCCCTCCCTCTAAGTTCCCAATTACTTTTGCCATCGCTGGAGATCTGGGTCAAACAGGCTGGACTGCCTCAACTCTTGACCATATTGGCCAGTGTAGCCATGACATGTTTCTGCTTCCAGGGGATATCTCTTATGCCAATTACCAGCAGCACTTATGGGACACATTTGGTGAGTTGGTGCAACCCCTTGCAAGTGCAAGGCCATGGATGGTAGTTGAAGGGAACCATGAAAAGGAGATTATACCATTTTTTAAGGAAGGTTTTCAAGCGTATAATTCCAGGTGGAAGATGCCATATGTGGAGAGCGGATCAAATTCAAATCTTTATTATTCCTTTGAAGTTGCAGGAGTTCATGTTATCATGCTTGGCTCTTATGCAGAGTATGATGAGGACTCGGATCAATATAGTTGGCTGAAGGTAACCTAATTGCACTTTTAAATTGCTATTGGTTTTCTTCCCTTTCTTTAGATGGTGTAGTTGATTTTTCTCAGGAAGTTGAATTGTTCAGCACATGTGAATGGGTTTTAGGAATTACTGAACTACTACAAAAATATTTGATTTATTTTTGGATTTTAAATATACCGTATTGTGCTTGGCTCCTTGAAAAAGTAATAATGCTTATTGTCTCTTTATGCAAAACATATTGCTTCATCTTTTAAGAAGAAAAAAAAAAGAGCAACAGTTGATGACCTTTCCTGTAGTTTTTTGTCAATTTTCTAATGATTCATAGAGGTTGGTTCATCCAAGAGGTTTCTTATTGACTGGTGTTAAAGCTCTAGGGGAAATTCTCTTTGTTTTCTCTTGGTTTGATTACTTGGATTCTGGTTTGCAACAACTGGGAACTGCTGATTGTCGGAAATATGCATTATTTGGCAATAGTAGATATGGAACTAATCCTGATCACTGTTGTTGCTGAGCACATTTGTGCATGTTTGCCTGCTTTTGATGTAAAATTTAGCCTCCCATAAATGTTCCTTTCTCACAACATTTCTCAAGAGAGCTGAACTTGACTTTTCACACGAATAGAGGAAATCTTGGTCTCTTGTGGCATTTCTATTTCTAATATCTCTCTCTTTATTCTATTTTATAGTAGTTAAGAAGTGAGTTGTCTCAAAAAATTAAGACTACTTCTGCAGCACATGAGAATTATTGTGTACTCTCTACATGATATTTCTTAGCATTATTCATATAAAGTAACTTCTCTGTTTTGCTATGTGTATAGGCTGATCTCTTAAAAGTGGATCGTAATAAGACACCATGGCTGATAGTGCTATTTCATGCTCCATGGTATAACAGCAATAAGGCCCATCACGGTGAAGGAAATCATATGAAGGCTGTGATGGAACCGTTGCTTCATGCTGCTCGAGTGGATATCGTGCTTACTGGCCATGTGCATGCTTATGAACGCTCGGTAAATAATGCTTTTTAGCCTTGTCTTCTAAACCTGGGGAACTTTGAGAAAAGGAAAAAAAAGAAGTCCAGACATATCATTTAAAATCTATGTTTTCACTGCATGACTTTCCTACTTCAGCTACATGGTGGAATAAGACATCAATCAAGAGCTCCCATTAGGTGGCAGATATTTTTGTTTGGCCTCATATTCTCTCCTGAGTTTGTTAGCTAGAAGCCTCAAACCCCTTCATGTATTGGATTTTCACCCCTACTGATGTTGGATATTGAAATAATACTGTGAAGAAGTGCCCAAGAAAGAGGGCCTTCTTTTGCAATGTGGCAGGCAGCTAATGTGTTGAAACTTCCTTTTTAAAGACCAAGTGGTGTAATTAATGTAGGGCCCTCTCTAGACAAATTGAGCATTCAAGTGGCAAATCCAATACTTTATTATGATTTATGGTTGTTTGAGTGGCAGAAACGTATAAACAATGGACGATCAGATCCTTGCGGAACTGTACACCTAACTATCGGTGATGGGGGGAACAGCGAAGGTCTAGCAGAGAAGTATGTCTCTCTCTTTCTCTCTTGCACACTTACAATGAATTTTCATTTTGAAATCTGAGTTTTTTTACCTTGTCTAGTCATTTACAACAAAACTCAAACATATAATTGGTAATATCCTAGGATTTTCTTGTTCAGTAAATTCTTTCCACCTTGTGATTCTCACCTGCTCACATGAGTGCTTAAACAATGTAATGTGCCAGAAGAGTTACTAATTTAGTAAAATCATTTGTTGGATCCTTAGAATCGAAAGGTTCTGGAGTTGTAATTTGGCAATTAATTTCTCGAGTGTATTTGACTTGGATCTGCATTTATGGTTGAACGATCATGAGGTGACTGCCGCACTTCTCTAGAATTCAAGCACCACCAATTTTGTGTTTGTTGAAATTGAAGGAGATGGAAGGTAATTGTGGTGATGCTAGAAAAGATGATTGGATTTTGACGATTCATATGCACTAAATGAAATTTTATCTAAATATCTGTGGATATTCCAGATGCAGCATTGTCTATATTGAAGAAAAAAATTACTTGCCAGGTTATTTGGTAGTTTTAAGGAATGACTTTCCATCAATCTTTTTCAGGTTTAATAAGAGTATCAGTTTACCATTGATTTTCCGACTTGTATGGTTTGCATTTTCCAGTTCTTTGCATTATATGGCCTGCTCTTTAATGAGTCGACTTTTGATTCTTTTACAGATATCTAAACCCACAGCCAGAGTGGTCAGCCTTCCGTGAAGCAAGCTTTGGTCATGGTGAGCTTAATATTGTGAATGAAACTCATGCATTCTGGAGCTGGCACAGGAATGATGATGATGAACCTGTAAAGTCAGATCAAGTGTGGATAACCTCAGTGGTCGGTTCAGGATGTCTTGCCGAAGGGAAGCATGAATTCAGTTAGATTCTCTCATGGCTTCATAGAAGAGGGAACATCTGGAAATTCCCTTTCATCAGTATGAAATGACTACGGAAGGAACCCTTTGTAAATATATTTGGTAGGAGAATATATCATAGTGGTGTATAATTAGTAGCTTATACATCAGCATAATAGCCTTTTGAGGGGTGAGGGGGAAGGGGCAGGGAAGAGAAGGATGAGTTTAATTGTTTCTTGATGTTCCATAGCTGCAAGACACATCATAGCGTCAAGCTCAGAACTTAGTGAAATAAACGGCCTGCTACGTACATTGCCAAGACAGTCGATTCTGCAATGCTTGGCTGGATTTCTGTACAATAAACCCAGAACCCCATTGTCTGTTTGGTTGCAAGTGAAACAGAAGGGGAAGGGAAGGAAAGTGAAAATTTTCATACCTAAAAAAGAAACAAAACGTACTTAAATTTTTTTTACCAGACATAGTCATGATATTGTTTAGATGTAATTTGTGTTTTACATTTTAGATGGCAGGTGAAATTTAATAACCAATTCACTTTTCTTCCCCTCAATTTCACCAAATGGAGCCATGGTGTTCCTTTCTTTTGCATTTTTCCTATCTAGATGAATAAAAGCATATTGACTATTGTGGAAGGGAGACATCGTCAGTATTCCTTGGCTTTAAATGTAGGCAAATTAGTAGAAAAAAATTGAAGGAGCAGGGCACATTATAGCATAATTCAGTTTGATGTATTGAAAAACTGTGATGATGATGAATAGGTGCAATCCCAAAAATGAAACAAGCATACAGATAATTAAAACTGTAAAATCCCAGATCAGATGCAACTTTGCCTGAAACCATTTACTAAGATTACAGTACCTGATAGGACAAAGGACATACAGGGAAATGATAAACAACCTCAGCCGCTGTGTGTGTTAGAATTTTACCGATCCAAGGAGGCTAGCCTGAAGGATCAGAAGTGAGCTATTTTATGCCAAACAAGTGACAATTCATAAATAAGAATCAATCCAAGGAATCACGAATGTGCATCAAAATCCAAATAGCCTACAATGGCAATTCGCAACAAAAAATGCAGCACAAGTAGCTTCAAACATCCACACACGAGGAGCATTTCTAAGATGCTAGAGACTACATCACAGGGTACAAGATACTGCAAGCCTGCCCGAGAGAGGGACCTGGAAATGTTGGTTACTTGACTACTACTTTTTCTTGGACAGCTGAACCTTTGATGCACACAAATCCTAACATACTGTGAGAACAAACTTGGATGCAGCTGAGCTTCAAACATGATTCCAATGACACTCTTTCTGTGTCGCAGTATAAGTTTGTGTCACTGACTGACAAACTCGGTGTCATCGTCCTTTTTACCTCTCCAAAGCACTATTTGCCCATTCTTGAACAAGATGGGAACACAAGCCACCAAATCCTGAATTTATAGGATTCATAGATTAGTCACCAATTAAAGTCTGGGATCAATGATCTCTTACTAAAACTTAAAAATGAGTAGATGGAAGTATGACAATCGGAACATATGGATTTGCCTTACCCTTAGCTTCACACCAATCTTCTTGCAGTCACTTGTATCTACATAGGTGCAATCTAACCTGACAACCTCTTCAGTCTTAAAGGCCTCTCTTACTCTTGGTACTACGTTCACATATACTCCGTTTCTTGCTGCATGACCCAAAAATGAGAAAATAAAATAACAATCCATCTTTTCTGACACAGATTATGGTATCAAGCTATACACACACACACACACATGCACGCTTGGGGTTATGAAGGAGAGAGAGAGAGAGAGAGAGAGAGAGAGAGAATCCACAAAAGCCATTATTCAATTAATCAATCAGACACTCCAACCCACTTACTGAGTTTTATCAAGGGGGGAGAATTCAATCCTTTGTTTCTCATTTCTTTAGTTTCCTCAAATGTCAAGCCATCAGCCACATTTTTCACAAGCCTTGGATAGATTGGAGCCAATGGCTTCCACAGCATCAAAGGGATAACAGGCCTGTTATTGGGATCATAATTACGACCACGGAATAAAAGGAGGATATTTATGTTCCGGTAGATGATCTTCCCTCCAGTTTTATCCTACAGAAAATCTACACAACGATCAACAATAGCATTCTCAAAAAACCACAAGAGAATAGCAATATAGAAGAAGCATTTAATAGTCATGATTCAACCTCAAAGTGAAAGCAAACATTATCCATGTCAAGCGTAGGCACTCCCAAACACTTGATCCTCACTGCTTCAGCTCTCTTCCAATGGTTGTGGATGTCATCCAACATGTTGTGTGTAATTCCCCCCTTCCCTACCACCAAACCATGACATAAATGATTCAGTTATCATTAAAGAAAAACAGAACAAGGATTACTGCAACCAAGTTCAACTTGTTGCTGGATTCACAAACATTGTTCAAATAGAAAATGATTGTACATATTTTATCAATTAATTATTCCTGGACCTAGTACATCACCATATGTGTTGATCCACTAGGAAAACTGGCAGCTAGCACTAGCAGTCGCATAACTTGGAACAAGTTCAATTAAATGCAGCTGAAATTGATGTAGAACTAGGATTGACAAGTCAACCTAGTCCCAATGTTGCAGGATACTCTGTAACAGTAGATCAGATCTGGAACACCTTGAGTATGGAAGAAAAGAGGGAGATAACTAGAAGAGAACCACTTGTGCTTCACACCGCTGAGAGTCAATTGGATCAAACACCAATTTCATCAGCCTTGATCAAACACAAGACAAATCTCCATGTAGAAGACAATAGCAACAACCATTAATTTTTTTATCAAAATCATCTAGGCCTTTAGGAGCCTCCTCTTCTTTATTTATAATGTTAATGGGGGAGGAAATTACAAAATAGAAGGTTCTTCAAAAAGGAAACCAAATATTCTCCTAATACAATAGCTACTAAAAACTGAAATTAGAAACTAGTTGAAAAAGGAAACTAGCTACTGAAGACTTGACTCAATTAATAACTTGACTCCTAAGGAAACAAATATAACTCAAATCAAGCCCAACTAGAAAGGAAACTAATGAAAATGGAAACTAACTAGTAATCCCCTACTCAATCTTAGAGCCCCCATTTTTAGACCCATAAAAGTGGTCTATTACACTCAAAACACATGGGATCAAAAGCCTAACATGTATGGAACCCAACCTTAGGCTTATTCCTAATAAAACAAGCCTATTTTGGTAATTAATCTGCATCAGAAATGTTTCAACTCATTCTCTGTGAACCACCAGGAACTGGGAAGTAATCAAAATAACCATTTCTGCAATTTTCAATGTTTGCAAATAGATCAAATAGTACAGAGAGTAGACATGGACTCTGAACTTATTGTTTGGTGGATGGCTAATTAAGAAAACTATGTCCTTCGTGAGCAATCATAAAATATCATGCAGCAGCAACTTAAGATAAACATTTATACCAGAAATCTATTCAGCATGTTGAAAGTTGAAACCAAAACGCTAAAGTTATCTGGTTCCATTCTGATCACATTTTACTGCAAGAAATGTATTAGGAGATGAAAATACCGCTCTAAGGCTGGCAACGACGATCACGATAACATCTCCATCGAAGAGGTAGAGAGATAAATATATAGAACACCAACAACTATTTCCAGACATTAACAATAAAAAAATCTCTAATTTGAGTTCCACATCAAAATTAAGAAGTGATTTTAAAATTAAAAGCATAAAACGCAAAATTTTGGATTTCTAATTTATTTCTTCAAACAAACAGTAACGGAGTAAGCCAAAAGGAATCACCTAAATTGATCTGTCGGGCACAATCGTTGTGCCGATACCGCTCTACAAGATCTTCGATTTCTTCTTCGGTAAGGGGATCCCCAAGCACCGCATTTCGCTCTTCCAAAACTTTCTCTTGATCTACTGGTAGTTCCACCGGAGCAGAAGTCCCGTTCCATTTGCGTTCAAGACGCCCAGGACCAAAAGGAGAGAACCTAGGGGGTTCTCGAAACCCTATCGGTTGGATCGACGGATCACTTTCAGAGTATGAGTATCTGAAATCAAAGGGAAGGTCAGATTGAATAGGAAACTTATGATCGTTAACAGAATCTAGTGTTCTCGAAGGACTCTTTGGCTTTGAAGTTACAGTTTTGGGAGTAGGGGAGAAGGGAGGGTCATAGATGTCGTCGTCAGTTGGAGTTGAAGAATGGTTTATAGAACGAAAGTTGAAGAGTAACAAAGAACTAGGAACTGATAGAGGAGATGAGAGGTTTAGGTTTGAGAATTGGGAGCGAGAAGCTGAAGAACGCCATGAAAAGAGCTTCAGCATCTGCTGCAGTGTAAGTCGCAGGTGAAGTGCATATGCACAAGTTTCAGAAGGCAAGTTTGTTCTTGGGCACTGTTTGCTTAAAATTGAAAGACTAGAAAGTCAGCTTACTTAAGGCTGTGTTTGTTATGCATTTTTGGAATATATTTTGAGTCTAGAACGCATTTTGTAATCTATTGATTCTTGCTTCAAAGTACATTCTAGACCCAAAATCTATTTTGAGAAAGCAAATCAGTGACAGCCTAAATAATGAGCAAAAATAACTAAGAGTGAAATAAAAGATTTTTGCAACCCCACATCCGTCGCAAAAACATCCTCTACACTAAGTGCAGTGATGCAGTGAGCATCGGATGGCCGAGAATACCTCGGTGCACGTGCCCAAATGCTCTCAGCCATTCGATGCTCATTGCATCACTGCACTCACTGCAGAGAATAATTCACTCCACCCCGTCACATAAATAACATATGAAAATTATTTTGAATCCAAGATTGCGAGTGTGAGGGCATTTTTAATTTTTTTTTTTTTTTGTTACCCCGAATATNTCTGTACAATAAACCCAGAACCCCATTGAAAGACATGGCTCTGTTTGGTTGCAAGTGAAACAGAAGGGGAAGAGAAGGGAAGTGAAAATTTTCATACCTAAAAAAGAAACAAAACGTACTTAAATTTTTTTTACCAGACATAGTCATGATATTGTTTAGATGTAATTTGTGTTTTACATTTTAGATGGCAGGTGAAATTTAATAACCAATTCACTTTTCTTCCCCTCAATTTCACCAAATGGAGCCATAGTGTTCCTTTCTTTTGCATTTTTCCTATCTAGATGAATAAAAGCATATTGACTATTGTGGAAGGGAGACATCGTCAGTATTCCTTGGCTTTAAATGTAGGCAAATTAGTAGAAAAAAATTGAAGGAGCAGGGCACATTCTAGCATAATTCAGTTTGATGTATTGAAAAACTGTGATGATGATGAATAGGTGCAATCCCAAAAATGAAACAAGCATACAGATAATTAAAACTGTAAAATCCCAGATCAGATGCAACTTTGCCTGAAACCATTTACTAAGATTACAGTACCTGATAGGACAAAGGACATACAGGGAAAGGATAAACAACCTCAGCCGCTGTGTGTGTTAGAATTTTACCGATCCAAGGAGGCTAGCCTGAAGGATCAGAAGTGAGCTATTTTATGCCAAACAAGTGACAATTCATAAATAAGAAACAATCCAAGGAATCACGAATGTGTATCAAAATCCAAATAGCCTACAATGGCAATTCGCAACAAAAAATGCAGCACAAGTAGCTTCAAACATCCACACACGAGGAGCATTTCTAGGATGCTAGAGACTACATCACAGGGTACAAGATACTGCAAGCCTGCCCGAGAGAGGGACCTGGAAATGTTGGTTACTTGACTACTACTTTTCTTGGACAGCTGAACCTTTGATGCACACAAATCCTAACATACTGTGTGAACAAACTTGGATGCAGCTGAGCTTCAAACATGATTCCAATGACACTCTTTCTGTGTCGCAGTATAAGTTTGTGTCACTGACTGACAAACTCTGTGTCATCGTCCTTTTTACCTCTCCAAAGCACTATTTGCCCATTCTTGAACAAGATGGGAACACAAGCCACCAAATCCTGAATTTATAGGATTCATAGATTAGTCACCAATTAAAGTCTGGGATCAATGATCTCTTACTAAAACTTAAAAATGAGTAGATGGAAGTATGACAATCGGAACATATGGATTTGCCTTACCCTTAGCTTCACACCAATCTTCTTGCAGTCACTTGTATCTACATAGGTGCAATCTAACCTGACAACCTCTTCAGTCTTAAAGGCCTCTCTTACTCTTGGTACTACGTTCACATATACTCCGTTTCTTGCTGCATGACCCAAAAATGAGAAAATAAAATAACAATCCATCTTTTCTGACACAGATTATGGTATCAAGCTATACACACACACACACACATGCACGCTTGGGGTTATGAAGGAGAGAGAGAGAGAGAGAGAGAGAGAGAGAGAGAGAATCAACAAAAGCCATTATTCAATTAATCAATCAGACACTCCAACCCACTTACTGAGTTTTATCAAGGGGGGAGAATTCAATCCTTTGTTTCTCATTTCTTTAGTTTCCTCAAATGTCAAGCCATCAGCCACATTTTTCACAAGTCTTGGATAGATTGGAGCCAATGGCTTCCACAGCATCAAAGGGATAACAGGCCTGTTATTGGGATCATAATTACGACCACGGAATAAAAGGAGGATATTTATGTTCCGGTAGATGATCTTCCCTCCAGTTTTATCCTACAGAAAATCTACACAACAATCAACAATAGCATTCTCAAAAAACCACGAGAGAATAGCAATATAGAAGAAGGATTTAATAGTCATGATTCAACCTCAAAGTGAAAGCAAACATTATCCATGTCAAGAGTAGGCACTCCCAAACACTTGATCCTTACTGCTTCAGCTCTCTTCCAATGGTTGTGGATGTCATCCAACATGTTGTGTGTAATTCCCCCCTTCCCTACCACCAAACCATGACATAAATGATTCAGTTATCATTAAAGAAAAACAGAACAAGGATTACTGCAACCAAGTTCAACCTGTTGCTGGATTCACAAACATTGTTCAAATAGAAAATGATTGTACATATTTTATCAAATAATTATTCCTGGACCTAGTACATCACCATATGTGTTGATCCACTAGGAAAACTGGCAGCTAGCACTAGCAGTCGCATAACTTGGAACAAGTTCAATTAAATGCAGCTGAAATGTTTCAACTCATTCTCTGTGAACCACTGGGAACTGGGAAGTAATCAAAATAACCATTTCTGCAATTTTCAATGTTTGCAAATAGATCAAATGGTACAGAGAGTAGACATGGACTCTGAACTCATTGTTTGGATGGCTAATTAAGAAAACTATGTCCTTCATGAGCAATCATAAAATATCATGCAGCAGCAACTTAAGATAAACATTTATGCCAGAAATCTACTCAGCATATTGAAAGTTGAAACCAAAACGCTAGAGTTATCTGGTTCCATTCTGATCACATTTTACTGCAAGAAATGTATTAGGAGATGAAAATACCGCTCTAAGGCAGGCAACGACGATCACGATAACATCTCCATCGAAGAGGTAGAGAGATAAATATATAGAACACCAACAACTATTTCCAGACATTAACAATAAAAAAATCTCTAATTTGAGTTCCACATCAAAATTAAGAAGTGATTTTAAAATCAAAAGCATAAAACGCAAAATTTTGGATTTCTAATTTATTTCTTCAAACAAACAGTAACGGAGTAAGCCAAAAGGAATCACCTAAATTGATCTGTCGGGCACAATCGTTGTGCCGATACCGCTCTACAAGATCTTCGATTTCTTCTTCGGTAAGGGGATCCCCAAGCACCGCATTTCGCTCTTCCAAAACTTTCTCTTGATCTACTGGTAGTTCCACCGGAGCAGAAGTCCCGTTCCATTTGCGTTCAAGACGCCCAGGACCAAAAGGAGAGAACCTAGGGGGTTCTCGAAACCCTATCGGTTGGATCGACGGATCACTTTCAGAGTATGAGTATCTGAAATCAAAGGGAAGGTCAGATTGAATAGGAAACTTATGATCGTTAACAGAATCTAGTGTTCTCGAAGGACTCTTTGGCTTTGAAGTTACAGTTTTGGGAGAAGGGGAGAAGGGAGGGTCATAGATGTCGTCGTCAGTTGGAGTTGAAGAATGGTTTATAGAACGAAAGTTGAAGAGTAACAAAGAACTAGGAACTGATAGAGGAGATGAGAGGTTTAGGTTTGAGAACTGGGAGCCAGAAGCTGAAAAACGCCATGAAAAGAGCTTCAGCATCTGCTGCAGTGTAAGTCGCAGGTGAAGTGCATATGCACAAGTTTCAGAAGGCAAGTTTGTTCTTGGGCACTGTTTGCTTGAAATTGAAAGACTTGAAAGTCAGCTTAGTTAAGGCTGTGTTTGTTATGCATTTTTGGAATATATTTTGAGTCTAGAACGCATTTTGTAATCTATTGATTCTTGCTTCAAAGTACATTCTAGACCCAAAATCCATTTTGAGAAAGCAAATCAGTGACAGCCTAAAAAATGAGCAAAAATAGCTAAGAGTGAAATAAAAGATTTTTGCAACGCCACATCCGTCGCAAAAACATCATCTACACTAAGTGCAGTGATGCACTGAGCATCGGATGGCTGAGAATACCTCGGTGCACGTGCCCAAATGCTCTCAGCCATTCGATGCTCATTGCATCACTGCACTCACTGCAGAGAATAATCACTCCACCCCGTCACATAAATAACATATGAAAATTATTTTGAATCCAAGATTGCGAGAGTGTGAGGGTTTTTTTTTTTTTTTTTTGTTACCCCGAATATTATCTGGGACTCGGGGGAGCCCCTAAGATATTATTAATAAAATAGAAAGAGAATACAAGGGGGGACATAACCTGCCTTACCCCAACCCAACCAGAAGCACTCGCACTCTTAAAGCACAACCAAAAACCCAAAGGAACAAAAATTACATTCAAAATATCGGCCACCCAACTTTATCTTCACTAATGATTTGGCTAAGGTCTCTAGGAAGAGTTCGGGCACCAAGAAAAATTGAATTTGTAGTTGAAGCACATGCCAAGTTCGCCAACCAATCTGCTGCTCTATTACTCTTTAAAAAAGAAAAAGAGATTCGAGCTCGAAGAGTGTCACATAGAGTCAACATCTGAAACCAATACCAACAACTCCATAGATCACAGAACCTATTTGATACTGAGTTCACAATCAAAGTAGAATCGGAGCTAATAGAAAAATCTGAGAAACTCATATCCATACATAACCTTAAACCATCTCTCAAAACACACAACTCATCCACAGAATTAGAACAAATACCATAGAAACTAGAGAAAGCTGCAAGAACCGTGCCATCCTTATTTATGATGAGTCCTCATCCTCCACTAATACCAAGATTTCCTTTGCTTACACCATCTACATTTAATTTGACTGATGTCGCAGGGGGAAGCCAGAACGTAGGAATTTGAGCTCTTTATCTCAACATGGGAGGATTAATATTGAAGACCTGCAAAATAATATTCTCTCTCATAGATGGAAACTTACAAAACTTAGATGGAAGAGGCATCTCATGCACCCATCTTTTCAGTCTTTCAATGATCAATCCAGATGTGTGAGCACCCTCCCCATGCCTTCAGTTGTTCATTTCTCGCCACAACTCCCATACTATTAGTAATGGTAATAAACCTTTTATCAAGTCACAAGCACCCTGAAGTCCAACCTTGGATTGCCAAAATAAAATTCTACTCTTAATGTCATGGGTTGGAATCCACATCGAATAATCTTCCAAAATAATACAAAACCTTTGTTACCATCCCACCCAACATCAGGCAATGAGTGGACTTTCTCTCCAAGGGCTCCTTCAACAAAGACACTTGGAAACTAAAGGGATACCAATATTCATTAGTAAGTCATCTGTTGGGATGTTACCATTGAAAATTTGCCAAGAGAAAAAACCAATCTTAGATGGAAGAGAGCGATTCCACAACCATTTAGAATACAATACCGTATTAAAATGAGTACGAACCACACTCCAAGCAGACTTAGTAGAGAACCTACCATCTGGAGATGGCATCCACTTCAATTGGTCCTCTCTGGTTGATTATTTGACATTGCAAACTAAAATATTATCTCTAATATGTTGAGAATCAATTACACCCAACATATCCTAATTCCAAACACCTTCAGCATTAATTACCTCATTTACTTGGGTATTCAGGTTTAAACATTCATAAATATGGTGGTTATAGTCTTATAGAGTAGTGACTAGTACTTTTAAGGTAATTTTGATCAAAAGATTGTGAATGACAATATTTCACACATACATAAATAAAGGAGACGAGTAAATAAGAAAAATTCTCTCCAATACCAACCATTTACCTCATAACCATCCTATGGTTGGGCCAACTTCCACACATCCTCCAAGTGTTAGGATGTATATCCAAGTTGAACGCCCAAATCCTTGGAAAGGAGCTTGATACAATTTGGAATGATACCAACAAAGTGGTCTATTATATTGACACTCACAAAACCCTTTAGCTGCACCACGGACCAGTGAATCTCTCCATTTCTTTTTCTTAATACCAGGAAAGACCATGCAACACACATGAACCAAAAATGATATGTAACCATGAAAACTATTGAACCTTGTGGCAGTGACCCTAGAGGCATATGATCAAGTGCCAACTGAGCTACACCTTCGGACTGCTTATACTTATTTTGCGCCATTAAAAAGGAAAAAAAAAAAAATTCCAACATACGATATTTAAGGATGGTGTACATCAAAACTAACGCTCCGTTATTACAAAAAGAAAGCAACCCTAGTTACATCCCTTGCCTATATTGGATATTTAAGGAAGCAAACCTGGATTTGGCTCTTCTTAGCACCCATTGCCCAAATAGCCCATAGTTAACTGGGTGAGCACCGCATGGTGAGATGATCCAGCGGTTTGAAAAAGGCACAAAAATCAAGGTGCTGACAAAGGCTTCCAAGAACAAGGCGTTAAGAATCATTGGATCATTGCCTTGCCACATGGTGCTCGTTTAGATAGCTATGGGCAAGACCTAGGCAATGGGCACTAAGGAGAGGAGCCGGATCCAACAACCCTAGTTACATCCCTTGCCTAGTTACATTTTTTGGTAATAATGGAAAGTACTAGTCTACATAGGCAAGGCATGTGGTTTCAATCTGTACTGTACTAGGCTACATACTCACTTGTACAAACTTAAGGCTGGTTACCCTTTCAGTTCTCAGAACCTAGACAAAGATTTTCTGCACATTAGACCACAAATTTCCCGTGTCGTGATGCAGATGTATCATTTTCCGGATTAAAAAAAAAAAAAAAGGATTTTAATAGATATTCAACCAAAAAAAAAGGATTTCAAATAGAATGGAATGGTTAAGCTTTCTTAACCAGGTACAATCAATTTCAAGAGCTCTTCAGCCTCTCTCAACCTTCGCTCAGTGCTCTCTCTTAAAGCCAGAGGGCGAGCAGTCCTACATCAGTAATAGAGTTTTCATCAATTGAATGCATAAACAAGAGGAAGTACTTATTTTTTTTCTGGCCAAATGGCATTAACTATACTCAGATTTCACACATAATCAGAGGATTTCCAACAATCAAAAGAAAATGAATAGCATGATGAAATGAACAAAAGGAAAAACAGAATACTTCTCCATTGACTGACCTCTTCTCATTACTTGCTTTCCTCTTGAGATCCTCAGCAAGGCTATATAGTCTCTTTAAGAGAGCAGGGAGTCTGTGTACAGCATCAAGGCCTTTCTGTGTTGAGAACAATTTCTTTAAAATCTCAGAGGCAATGAAATATCCTTCCTCCTTGTTCCTACAGAAAAAATTGAAGTGACAAAAGGGGCAATAATTAATGAATGAAAATTATATGGTATGTGACCAAAACATAACAGATGAACTAACCTCAGCAACTCCCAGAGGATTGTTTCCACAGATCCATGCCTATCAGTTAGCACGTCAGCCAAATGTGGGTAATGGGCAAGGTTTCTGAGTGTTGAAAGCGCATACTTTAGAATCTCTTGATCAGGGACACTACGGCTGACTGAGCGAATCAGCTTCAATAGTGTGCCGATTGCACCAGCAGACACAAGCTTCTCACAACATTTCTGAGAATGTTTCGTAGCCACATCTGCACCCAAAAAAAATGGGGTGGAGGCACTAAAAACATAATTGTATATGTAGATTAAGCACAACAAGAAGAACACACTGCAGTTATTACTTCTTAAAATGAGTGTTGAAAATTTACACATTCTATCGGAAGCGTAAGACATCATAAATAAACCAACAAGAAATCCATATATTTTCAAAACTGTGTAGTAATTTTGTCGACGGTTCATAAAGAAAATATAAATTTGAAAGAAACTAAAAATATAAGTAATCAGTAGAATGTTTAGAAACATCATGACAAGTCATATAAGGCAACATTCAATTGTAGTTCTGTTAAGAAAACATGGAGTCAATAAAAAGGCTTATGGACTCAAATTTTATTTGTTGTTTTGCCAAGGTCAGCTGATAAATAAAATAGCCCATAGAAATAAAGATAACCAAATGGGAAGTAGAAAATAAAATGTGTGAGATTCTATCATATAATTATTACAATTCTATTTCTTAAGTGAGTAAGAATAAAAATTGAAATTTAAATTCCATTATTGTTCTGTTGTAAACAGAAATATTTATGGGTTCTGCCTGCATAACTGAAACAATTCCCCTTCTCTAAAAAAAAACTTCATTACCAAGAGGGAGATATTACCAAGAGTTGCACAAGTATGAAGAATGCTGCTGACACTTCTCATGTTCAATAGTTCTGAAAGTGCAGCTACAAGTCTATTTATAAGACGCAAGCTATCATCTACATTTGATGCAGAATTCTGCACTCTGATCCGCAAATCCTGTAACTGCTCTTTCGATTCTTTCCGTGCAAGGTACCCCTTCCAATATGACTGCCAAACTTAAAGGGGTTAAGCCAAGCAAATTTTGAGAGGAAAAATATGAACTTCAAGTAACAACAAAGTCTGTAAACCATACAAACCATTCAATGATTATATTTTATTTTTCCAACTGGAAAAAATAAGGATATTAAGTTGGAGGGCCACAGAAAGCAAGATCTTATTTTTATTTTACAACATTTATTCATGACTGAGACATGGAAGTACATTAAGCTACCTATGAACAGAAGCATAATGAGTAACAATTTGTGGTTCCAAGTTGACCAGTCCATTGAAACAAGCAAGTATTATATCCGACAGAAATACAAGTTGCAGCTTCACTGTCATGAAGTTCAAATAGGCTGGTCTTAAATATCTGGTTCATAGGTTAAGTACAAATATACATGAATGGTAATGATCCTGTTTGGTACTGTTTTATTCCTTTAAATCAGTACCATAACAAGAGCAAATTGAGCAAGACTCTACCCAATGAGTTAAATGTTAGTAGCTGCTAGTTAAATATCTTACTCACATGAGTGCACTTCTTGAATGTACCACATGCATTTCAAGTATCACGAAGTTGATTACACAGCCTTCTCAAATCACAATGTTCCATAATCTAATTGGTTGTTTAGTTTATTACTCTAGGTTCTATTACTTCAGTGCTCGTCAGTTATCACATCTTATACACTATAATTTTCAGTTCACTATATCTGACAATTGATGCCCTTGTGAAGTTAGGAAATCTCTAGCAACATACCCATAATAGTAAGAGGGAAGATATGGAAAGTTGAGTATTTAACTACAAAGAAATCTCTTTTATGTGTATGAAACAAAGTGGCAAAAGGATGAAACAATCCAACTGGAAGAAATTTGGTACATCCCATCTCTGTCTAGGTTCAAACTTCAAAATTACATGAAGTTAGCTTTAATTCAACCAAACTTCACCAAAGAATGCCAAGGAGAGAGAGAACATCCAAAACCATTAGCATAATGCAGAACTCTTTTCACAGCATGCATGGAAAGCTCCAGCTGAATAAATAATACCTATGATTAACAATTATATTTATTAAACAGCAGTAGTTTCATTATTTTCAAATGTTATTGATTATGCAATTTAATTTTAAATTACCTAAACGCATTTGTCAGGGTTCTATTATTTTTGGCACTAGAAAGCACCCACAATAAAATTTCTTGTATTCAGACAAATCTAAGGATAGTCAAAACATAATACAGATTGTAATATTGATCCAATATCTCAAAAAACAGCATATCTTAAAATAACTTATCTGGAAGCCATACTTGGATCACAACAACACGATGCCACTCCCTTCTCGCTACTTGTTTAGCAATCCACCGACGAACATGTGACTGAATAAGAATTGCTGCCCTTGTTCTGGATTTCATCTGTAGAACTCGCTTCCACCACCTTTGCAATTTCAGAACTGAATCCAATAAAATTTTCAATTCAGGGCTAAGGATGGTGTCTCTTGAGATCTCATCCATGCAAGAGGGATGCATGATCAAGTGATGACAAGAAGCACCTGCATTAAATCAGCTTTAGAGTACCACAACCATCCAAGCAAACAGGACCCATTCAAAGTAATAAATTAGCATCGAATTGAAAAAGAAAATTCCTCACAAACCTACAAGCCTCCTCCGATCAACCTGCCCTCTGACAAACCGTTGAATTTCAATGGCTGCATGCCTGTATTTCTGAAAATTCTTCAAGCACTTTAGGCATTGGAGGCAATTCTGGATCTTTATTATAGCATTCTTTTGATTTAGAAAATATCTCCTCACCAACCAACCACGCCAATGACTCTGGATTTGTTGCAGCAAACAATACCACCAAATATATGAACCTCTTTCATCACTGTTAATCATGTTCTTTCAGGGAAGAATTCTCTCTCAAAAAATTAAGCACAGAGTATATAAAGACTACTGCCTCGGAAGTTCATTCAACAAAGAAGAAAGCAGAAAATAAAGAAAACTCACTTGGATCAGAACAATCTGATGCCTCACTTTATTAACTTCTCGCCGAGCAACCCATCCACGAATATGGGACTGAATTATGATTGCCGACCTCATTGCAAGTTTACATTGTTGAAACACTGCCCGACAATTTAGATACCGAATCATACTCTGGATCTCAACTGTTGCTCTCCTCTGACACAAAAATCTTTTCCTCATGAACCAACCACGCCAACGACTCTGAATTTTGGTTGCGGCAATGCATTGATTGAAGAAAGAGGTATGCACGGTAAGTGCTCTCCAAGGCACCTGAATATTACCCTCTGAACTAATTTGGAGGTCCTTAACTACCAATTTGCCACCTATCAGCTTAGTCTGTCATTGAACCATGTTATTAAATTCAGACCTTGTTCATACAGGACTTATGACCAATCGCAACAGTGAGAGTGGAAGAGCTATAACCTCAAAACTGACCATGTTTTTACTCTGATGTCTTCGCTTGATCCAAGTCCTTGCTGCTTGCTGAATAAGCAACGCGGCCTTTCTCAACCTGATAAAGCTATATCTGTCAACTAAAAACTTAAAATACCTCTGAAACATAAGCGAATGTTCCTGCCATCCTGTCCAGGAAACTCAAAGAATCATGTACATGAAAATCTAAATAATAAGCAGAGAAACAAGTTTTGGAATAATTACAACTTGTCATATACCAAAAGGCTGCTGTTCAATGATGGAGGACTTGAAGGTTCCCATCTGCTTCACCACTAGCCAAGCCCGAATACCAGTTTGCAGCAAGGAAGCTGCAGACTTTGTTTTCAAAAACTTGTGGCGATCAATCGCTCCTCTGAACCAAGACTGCATGACTTTCGCAGCCCTTTCTGGGACAATTCATATAGTCCAACTCAATAGGAGAAGAATGTCAATTGCAAAAATTTCTTGCATGCTAATACAGGTTTCCTTTTTAAGAAAAAGAGTGGAAAATGGAACCCTAATTCTATGAAGCATTACTAGAAGCCTTCGTTTTTCCTCACAAAAGTAGATCAGACATCAAAAGAGAAAAATTATGAGAGAGCAGTTGTTAGAAGAGGCTAAAATATGAAGAGAAAGAAGGAAAAAGGGGAAAAAGAGAAGGGAAACTAATTTTTGATCAGGCCAATTTGGACGGAATCAAGGAACACGTTTCAAAATATAAATAGCAAAGAACAGATGTGGTTCACTGAATATCCATAGTTTGGAGTCAGCCAATCCAATAAACCAACAAACATGTCATTGAGATTTTGAATGAATTTAAAGCAAAGCTGGGAAACAAAGGTTCCCTAGTAAGATCAATTAGAGGAATATTTACATAATTCACCAGTGTTGCTGAGTGGGGGAAAGAAAAAGTATGGTTCAGGCATGGAGATCAATGGTCCTAAGTTCCAGCCACCAGCCCAACACATAAAAACCGGGGCAAAAGACAAGGAAAAAAGGAAAATGAAACTGGATTTTGAAATGTCTTTCATGCTGGCAGCCAGTGACCTAAGCAATCAGACTGCTGTACCAAAAACATTCAAAAAACCATTGCAATCAAAGATTCCAAGACAAGTTCCAATAGGACCTGGTGACCTAGAACATGGTTTCAGATACAAAGAAGTGCAAAAACAAACATAAAGTACGTTAGCACATCGACTCACTTTCGAAAAACTCCAGAAAACAGAGACATTTTACATAGATTACCTCTTTGAATCTCAGAGCTCTGTTTGTTAGCCACATCATCCACATGACACTCTACAGAAGAGGCAGCTAGTTTATGTACACAGCTGTTGTTTCGGTTAGCCATATCTTCCCACCAAGCCTGGATGGCTCTGAAAGTTTTCATAGAATCTGCTTTGACAAACACATGGAAGAATTAGACTATTGCAATAACCTCAATATAGTTTAGGGCAAATAAATCCTCAACATAGCAAAATCACACATCACTATCAAAATTTTCTAAATAGAAACCGTTGAACAAGTACCCAGTAAAATTATAATCGCTATATTAATCTACAGTTTTGGAGCCAGGGTTCCCAAAAAGTCAGGTCTTGCAGATTGCTAGGATTGAATTTGAAATCAGGGAGTGTAACCTGCATATGTCATGAAATGCATACAAAATAATGAAAAAGTTACCTCTACTACTATTTAGTTGGTGACTAATCCTTTCCCAATGCTCCAATCCTGTATACCACATCCATTAACATCTCATTTGACTTTCCATAATCTAAGCCCACTCGGTGGTACCCCTAAGTTCCCATAAAAGCATTCATTTATGATACTATCCTTTCCATTTACATGCATTGTGTTAATGTAGTATTTCATTTTCACCAAATTTCGAGCAATAAAGCATTGTTAGTCTTAAAGCCATCTTATACTATTTCACTACAGTGCTTGCGTAAATCACTCAGCACTCCATCAGCAAGACTTCATCCAATCTAGTTTAATTCTCTCACATAAAACCTCTACTTTTGTTTAAAATACAACCCATTCTGGGGATTTAGATTTTTCTAATTCTATAAAATGTAGTGGTAGGTGAAAACAAGATACTAAAGGAAATTTTACAACCTTCTCTATGACAAAGGTCAAGATAATCAAAGTACTTGAATCACTATGCTGATAAAATATAAACCACATAAGACTACAACAGTCAGACATCTACATCAATTCAATTGTTCATTAATTTAAGAAAGGCACATTTTACCGCAAAGAGAGAGAGAGAGAGAGAGAGAGAGAGAGAGAGAGAGAGAGAGAGAGAGAGAGAGTTAAGAAACGCACTTTAGCTGAATGGCATACATTTGTTAAAAATCTAAAATAAAGTTACTGGAAAAGTAAACAAAGGGAAAATCTTAACCTCTGTCCTCATCTGATCCTTTTTCTTTCACTAACTTTTCAGAATTCAAGAAACACTTCTCAAGACTTAAATGCTTCTTGTGTGTAGATTGACAATTGCATCCCAGGAGTTTATGAAGATTCAACATATCCTAAAAAGGAAAAAAATGTCTTAAGAGCAATTTCCTCACCTCAAAACCTCAAAACATCGCTTATCACAAAACTTCAAAATTACCATGCTTTTTTTGCCAATCAGTTGAGATGAAAGGAATACCAACAAAACTATCACACTACGTTCAGTACAGAGACCATTGTTTTCAAGAATGTCACTCGTTTGCAACACCTGTATATAATCAAATAGGACATATAACACCACATCAAGTATTTAATTATGGAATCATAAATTCATAGACTGGTAACTTCTTGAGGCCTTACCTCGGGAAAGTTTCCCGAGATTGATGTTAGCCTCTGCGATAAAATAAAGTTATGCATTGCATCCGTCTTATCAATTGATGACAAAATAGACTCTTCGTAATTGACATTTTGAATCCCCTGTTAACAAATGGCACAACTGGAAATTAGAAACCAAGAGTAAGAAGGTTTTTTTAGGGTGAATAGAGTAAGAATGTTATATATGCGAGAAACAGATCAAACGAAAAGAATGTTATATATGCGAGAAACAGATCAAACGAAAGACATTCCAGTTTCACCTTATGAAAAAAAGAACGATGGAGTTCTTTATGGAAGTAGTAATCAATTAAGCACCAAATGGCTTTACCATCAACCAAAGATTCAAAACCGTCAACTTTGACATCATACTTTTGACAAATGACCTGCAATGGTCATGGTAAAATACATTTATCGCCATAAGCAAATACTCACTAACTGGACCAACTAAACAAAATTCAACACATATGAACAATTCCAGAATATAAACTAGAATAGAAATTATAATGAAAAGAAGCAGCGGCAAAGAGTTCTAATAACAAAAAACTTCTATATCCTCAAGTTGTTTATTGCTTGCTTAGTGACTTCCTCCTTATCAACAAACTAATTAGTGCATCTGTATACCTATACAAAAAGGAATTTCAACCCCACAAAGAAAATTTCTAAATTTGCAATCATAGGACAGAATTCTCAACTTCCTTTGTCCCACAAAAGTGTTGGATTTGGCATTTTCTAGGTCCCAATTTTTTTTTCCATTACAATATAAAAAAGGAGCATACCCAGTGCACAAGGCTCCCGCCACTGCGAGGTCTGAGGAGGGTCATAATGTACGCAGCCTTACCCCTGCTTTGCAGGGAGGCTATTTCTCCATTACAATATCATATGCTTCAAAATTCTCTCACATGCCTGACTGGCCATACTACTGTTAACACGTTTAATGCATTAAAAGAGGGAAAGAGTAGGGATAATTTAATGTAGCAGTAGTAAATCTATAATGACTAATTTTGGAAGATTATTGAAAATTGTTTAAAGAATTAATGCAATAACAAACTCTCTTTAAAAAGCGTGGGATGTGGGGAATGAAATTATTCCAAGCTGATAAACTAACAGATGGGACTGTTCCCCATAAATGGTGATGAATCTGTTCCCATGCACTAATTAGTTGTTATATTTTTCTATTCTTTTGGTAATGAATTATTAATTCACCCAAAAAAAATAGTTGTTATATTTTCCTCAGTAAATGGAGCACACATTGTTAAGAGGATATACTAAAACAAATTATTATAAAAATTTGTAATTTGAGAGGGACGAAGGGAGGGAGGGAGAGAGAGAGAGAGAGAAATCTAAGTTTTTAACTTTTAAGTAGGGAAGG
>NC_056567.1:29740556-29772678 GCF_013358625.1 Macadamia integrifolia | reverse complement strand
TGGGGGGGGGGTGGGGGTGGGGGAGTGGTTGGGTGGAGGGGTTAGCATTAGAAAGAGTGCCCAAAATATTTAATAAATAAATGTAGTGCAATTCTAAGCTCACAAGATTATGTTACAATTTCCCTAGAAGCATATGCAAACTTCCATGAACACAAAGTTGCATAGAACACCCATAGGATGAGTATAGTACAAATCGAATTCCTTGGCTTGCCAAATTGCAAGAGAGAGTATTTGGCAAAGAGGCCAAGCAAATTTGTAAGCAATTACATACACACGGCTAATACCTGTATCCATTCCAGAAGCATTTCCATCAGGTTGGAAGTTTTACACTTTGAATGGTCCTATCAAATGAAAAGGGAAAATTAGAACTGAAGTGTAATCACATGCCAAACTGAATTTAGGGGAAAATAACTGCTTTAAGACTTAAGGTGGTTGGAATATTATCTAGCAATCAAATATAGGAAGTTCAAAAATTAGAATCAATCATACTTGTTAACTTCCTGGTTCATATTTAGATATGAGAAATAAGTTCAGATAAATTTAGTTTGCTGATGTGCATGTATTTTTGTGTAGAATCTAAGAGACAGAAAATGTTGTACACTTCAAAAATAACAACATACCGCATTAGCCCCCTTCACTTTATATATTTCTTCAAGCAACAGTGTCTTGTTGATTAACAGTGGTAACTGCAGAGTTATATAACATTAATCAGTCTGGTGCAATTTGAAGCCAATCCAAGTAAAAAAATATCATAAACCAGGCTTTTCATGCTGCTGTTCTGCAGTTCTCAGTTCTCACAACTTACAAACAGCATCAAAAAGTCGTCCTTTCATTGCATGACATTTTGTGGAAAAAATAAATATAAATATCTAAAGATGCAAATTATGCAATCAGTTTTGTGTCAACAAAACTCTGAACCTCATTCAACAGTTTCCAAAACAAACAAAGTAGTAGATGCCCCCGGGTAGAACCATGGAGCTTAGAACATTTACAACCGAAAAGAAATGATAAAAATAAGCAAGGAGCTATAAATCCCAAAAGACCAAAAGAATCTAAGCACCTGTTTCCCGCAGAGAATTTACCATGCAAGGTTTGCTAATGCCAAACAATCTAATACTAGGCTGGGATCAGTTCAGGCAACCCCTGAACTCACCAAGCCATTTCACACTTAATGAAGGATGATTTTAAAGACCAAGAAACCATATCAAATCACATTACAGCAGCAAATTGCCCAAAATAATGTGGAGTCATATGCCATAATTCAGAGAATTTGAGGAATGGAACAGACCTGTAAGTGAACAAATATGTTCCACAGCATCGAAATGGTAAACTCCTTGTCTCCACTTGCAACATCTTCTGCCACTATCATTACTCTATCTTCGTCATATAATGGCACAGCTGCCTGCTTGAGATACTGCAAGGCTAATCCACAATTTGCTAGATTCCTCTTTTTAGTGTCTGAAGGAACTGCCATTTTCTGACCATGGGCTAAACCATCAAAATCCCCCTAATCACTTAAAAGGATCCTAGTAGGAGCAATTGACAAGAAAATCATCATTCTATAAATGAAACTGACCATGAGAATTGAAGCATCACATTGCAAGAGTTGAATGGCTCTACAAAGCCGGATACCATCTTGAAGATCTTCAAACAACTCTTTTACAGTGAAATTGTACTCCAGGATTGGATACTGCAGCATAAGTTGGGTGTTATTTATTTTCTCAATCAACCATTTAAAATGCATGTCAACATTTACAATATTTGATTCAACTCCACATCAGGAAGCACTTAAGAACCCATTAGGAAAATATTAAGATAAAAAAAACTAGACCCACGTTACCACCCCATCCCATTCTTGAACAAATACAAGAAGAGGGAACATAGCACAAGACAACAATAGCATGACCACTTTACCTGTTGGTAATGAACTTTGTACCCAAGGATCACCAGATGTGCAAGAAGGTTGCCTTCTCCATGCATTACCTCCGATGATAAGAAATCTAAATTATTATACAGCAAGATATATGGGGAAAGAACCCTTAATTAATATAACAAGAAGAAAAAACAAAAACAATTATTCATATATCAATACAGAAGGGAAAGTCAAGTTATATTACCATGTATAACTTGTTGACTTGATTTAATATTAGACTGAGAAACAAATAACAGTGGAGACCCCCCATCAGTCCCATCAATGCCATAAGACATTGGAAGACTGCTCTGAGATTTAGCTCTGTCAAGTATAAGAACAAGCAACAAAAACCTCTTCAACAAGACATTTCCCAAAGCCTCAAAGTAACCTGGTCTGTACAGACCCTCAACCAACTTGTTATAAGCATAAGCTTTTGCAAGACGTGCATGAGAAAAGAATTGTTTCTCAACCACCATCTTCAAGAACAGAACTTCTTGATCAGAACTGACATCTCCAGTGGGTAGCAATGAGTCACCACCAAAAATAATGTACAATCCAATACGAAGCCAAATTGGACTGTAACTCATGAGGATTTGTGTGGCCTTCTCCTTCATTCCTACATCCGTTACCATAGGGCAATGCGCTTTCATCTTCAACCTCCCTTCATCAATATTCTGAAACACATGACAGAACATAGATTCAAGAACTTGAAAAATTCTATACGTACATACATAAACCTCCATTGAATAGTCAGTGGACCCTCCAAGAAGATCAAATTTTGCTGGAAATGTTGCTTCACCACACTAACTGGATATTGATATTTCTTCCAATGGGACCATGCATAATAATACAATAAGGCCTATATTAAAGAATGTTCAATAAGGTAAAAGTTGAACAATATAATAAATGGGTTTTCAGGAACCAACTTTATTTTGTAGCATATAACTGATTACCGTCAATACCAACTAATTAGAAAATAATTGTGAAAATAAAACCACATCAATAAAGTAATCATATCAAAGAACCCAATTCTCAAGTTTTATATCCATAAAACCCATAACCGATATCCAATGGCCCCTACATAAAACATCTTAGATAATGGATTTGTAGAAATACAAACATAACTCTAAGAATCACAGGAGTCAGAAATACCCTTCAAAGCTCTAGCTCATATGCCTTCCTATAATTTTTTTGGTTAATATAGCATGTTATTCAAAGAAATGTTAGAAATTCTCATTTAAAGAGGTATTGTCATGGGAGAGGGGGCTTCTTTTTGGTCATTTTATGTGCTTTATATATGAAACAGAATTTAACTTTAGAGGAATTGACAAATATAGACAAAAGCGACCAAATTCTTTTGGTAGGACTCTTTCTGATGGGCTGCATCATAATTATAGAAACCATTTCTATTGATGATATCAATAATAAGAAATGCAAAAGCAAAGTACAATAAAAGGAAGTGCTGCAGTAATCCCCTTTCCTTGCTCATTTAAAAAGTTCCATTGCAAATCATAGTTAGTCCAAAGGGCAGCCTAAATCCTTGCTGATGCAAGGTGGTTAAATACCGAAAAATGTATGTTAAATGCCTCTAATAAATGATAACTAAAAAAAAAGTCTCCTATTAGTTATTATATGAACTACTTCAGAAAGCTTGTGATGCTCATCAAGAAAAGAATAAAAGGTTTATCAAGAGAATTTTCTTCAAGGTAACTGGAACTGTGGAACATAAGGGAACTGCTGATAGAGAAACATTGAGTTGAGAATCCCAAACAAATTCCACAACGACCAGCCTGTTCCAATACTGCATGTGGAAAATTTGACCTCATTTAGGGCAACAGCTTATGGCAAGTGAAAGTTCCCCAAAGTCTTACTTTTCTTTACTTATTTGAGATTAGCAATTTATTATTTGGAGTTCAAGAATAAATTAGAGAAAGATCATAAAAAATGCGACAGTCTTTTTTCATTTTTTATTCAAAATATACACCAGTTTTAAAGCAGTTTTCCATTTCATTAGGCCTAAACTTGGACAACGACGTTCATAGTGAACAAATTATAATCCATGAAACGTATGTGGGGAATGAGAATGAATCCGGACCTTTGCTACTTGACTCATCACAGAAAACACCTCCTTGCAGCTCTCTGAACTCAGGTGGGCCCTCATTCGCTGCGTCAAATCTTCAAAGCTGCACACCTCCCGCAAAGAAACCTCAAGTGATGAAAATTCCGACAAAGACCAGGACGGCACCACATCACAAATATCTGCAGGCTGCCAAGAGTTATCCTTCTGGCGCTTTGGGGTCCTCCAGGCTCCTTCGACCCCAACCTCAACTCCTGGCCAACTATCCCTCTTACCATTGGCCAACACAGCCCTCGCATTTTCCAAACGATCTGCTCCATTCAAGGCGGAAATATCACAGCCACAAGCTTTAGGATTCTCAAATAGGAAATTGAGCCATGCAGTGAGTGATTTAGCAAGAGATTTCAGAGATTTCTCTTTGTGGATTTGGACCTTCCGAGATGACTGAGATTGTTCGAGCTCGAATGCTTTGAGCTTACGAGCAGCTTTTGAACGAGAGGATGGAGCAATTGAAGTGCGGCGACGGAAAGCAGAGGTTGAAGAAGATGGGGTTTGTTTAGGTGCAATGGATAAACGAGGAAATGGTGAGTGTAGAGGAGGGTTTTTGGATGAATGCTTAGGGGTTCTGAAATTGGAGATGTCTCTGAAGATCGTGGAAGGGTTTGGAGATGGCGACGGGGATGACTGCTCTCCTTCCATTCTTTCCAATCTTTCTCACCGTTCCTGAGTCCTGACTCTTTGACTGTTACTCTTTCTAGAGTGAGATCTGAGGAGTATAATTATGACGGGACATGGGATTTGAATTTAAAGAAAAAGAGAAGCGGGAACGTCGAGACGCAACACGCAAGTAGTAACTTGGAAGTCCGAGTCAGAGTTCCTATGGGTAGTATAGAATCGGTACCTTCTTACCGAAATAAAAAAGATTGGGTTTTTCAGTTGACCCAAACCAGTTAAGCCAAAATGAGTTGGTTTGGTATGAATTAATTTGAAAAGTCAACCACATATTGGTTTATGGTTCTAGCCGCCCAATCACATCCAAGTTACATAGAGTGAAAGGTCACTTCATTTTGATAACAATAATTTTATCATTGGTTAAGTAAAAATAAATAATAGCATCTTTATTGGAAAAAAAAAAATGTTTCAATGAATAACTAGAATTTAAGTAACTAGGGGAAGGTGTTTCGTAACTTTATAATGGTTTGAGTTTGCTTTCATCCATGGTGAAAGAAGAATCCATTGTCCATGACCATTGGTACATTAGACAATCAAGAAAAGAAAATTTTAAAACTCATTAATATGATTGGAAGTTTGTTGATAAATAAGAGTCTCTTCATATGATCACATCACTAATGGGTTGGGACAGGGGTGTCAAATGATCGGACCTAGTCAGGCTTGGCAAGCCTATACCCATGAAATGTGGCCTAACTATATATGGAATGAGTCGGTCTCGGTCGGTCTCGTGTTGGGCTTAATCAGATTCTGAGCTTTAACGGGGCTTCTCCTAATCGGTCTTATTGAGCTATAATCAGGTCTTAACACAAGGTGATGAACTAATAAAGCCTTAGATAATCTTTAATATATATTATTAAATCATCGACAATTCGTAAAAGATATCACACTTAATTATATTAAATAATTGATAAAAATATTAATATATACCATATTCTATAAAAAAAAATTCGAAATATACATATAAACGGTCAGGCTAACACATGTCGGGCTGAGTCAAGCTCTTGCACCATGTATGAAATATCGGTGTAAGATGGGTCGCTCTTTAAATGGTCAAGCCCAATCGGTTAAATCGGTGTGGGCTCGGGATTGTTGGGTATTAAGTTGCTTGCATACTTTTCCCAACGGCTCATAAAACCATTTCCCTATAGATGGTATATCCTACAGTACTATACTATAACATCAAGTGGAGTTATTAAAAAATTAACATTCCTATTTGGGAAAATTTTGCTTAATAAGTAGAAATTTAAATAAAAAAAGGAAAAGAATATGGTTCCCCACAAAACCAATGTAGGGAGAGGGTGAATATGCATATCACATCAACGGTAGTATAGATAATAGTATCATCCACATGATTCCCACATGGCCAGATTAGAACAAAGTAAATTATAAAGAACCCCATGTTAAAGGGAAATAGTACTTCATCGTTGTGGTGATTCGTTTTTCATAACATAACTCTATACTTTAACACCAATTGAAGATGCTCTTCATTACTTTTTGTACTAGCTTCGTACCTAAGAGATTCACTTGTTGGCCCGCTCTAACTCAATAGTCTGGAAGAACAACAGGCAACTATGAGATTAGTTGCCCTTAGTTTCGAAAGCAGTAGCTTAACCGCCAATTCTCAGTTTACCTAGGAAGACAAGACATTGGCCAACTACTATAGCTTCACGCTTCATCATGAAAGGACCAGACCAACCAAGAGACTAACTCAAATGAAGTGGAGAGAGAAGTACTATATCCTTCAATCTGTACTTTGGAACTTTTTTGTTTGAATCCCGTATCCTTATGGTCAGTGCCCACCTGCCTTAGCCCCTTCCCTTCAAATAGTATGGTGGCTAGTACAAAATTCTCCAAAGTGAGGCTCCTATTTACTCCCCGAGGCTTAGCACAAGTGAGTCCAAACTACTACTTCATAGAGGGAAAAGGGAATATTAAATAGCATACCCGTATATAATTGGAGCGTTAGCGCTTTTCTAACTGTGTTAGCACCACGGTGCTTTATGATCATTTAATTGTTGCTTGGTTATATGGGCGTAAACCCATGTGGTGAAAATTAAATGATTTTCATTCAACCCTTATGAAACGTCCATGTCATTGTGGGGTCACTTGGCAAAGAGAGAGGCGGTTTGTGGAAAAATGATTCCAGTTCCAACGCACCGTGTATGACCTTATGTAGGAACCAGGAACCTTTGGCCGATCAAAACTCAGCCAATGAAAACCCCAACGTGTGTGGGCCAAATTTCAGACAGGTTGATCCAGAAAAAAAATATTAGAACATTCAAAACCAAATGATTAGGAATTTTCGTTTGAATATTGTTTGAATTCACTGAAATTCCAAGAAACTTGTTTGCCAGTTCTTGGATTTGAATCCATATGAAATCCTCATACAACAAGAATTGGAAAAGAAACAGTAATCAGGAGAAAAATTAAGATCAGTCACAGGTTGTTCGTCTTAATTTCTCTTCTGTGTAGTCACTAAACTGTTCAATCGTGTATGAACTATGAATGATAGAACAATCAATTTTGTATTTTTAAGCAGAAGCCATTCAAGACTCGTCGTGAGAGATTTTGCTCAATCTTTCATCTTTGCATCGCCTCTGATCCCTGACCATGGATACAAACACATCCAAGAGTTCATCCAAGCCCTCACGATCATCTCCAAACGCCTTTAACGCGCTAACGATGCTCTCTATAGTGGACAAACAGCCAGCCTTTGGCTGGTGCCTAACTTCGCTGTACAAGCTCATATTGCTTGGATCCAACTTCAAATGGGGTAATAGCTTCAGCCATGGATTCTCATGGTACATTCTCTTCGCTTTCCCCCAAGTTCCATCCAAAACGATCAAGTGTTTCACCTCAAAATCAACAGCTTCTACTCCGATTGATTTCTTGGTTGGGAAGAGAAGGGCGGAGCCAGGAGGAACCGTTACTTCAAACTCTTCATACTCTTCCAGTTCATTGATCCCATCCAGTTGCTTTTTCTGCAGCTTTTTCACGACGAACCCATTGGCGATGACATCTTGGCCTAACTGAGTGGCTAAAAGCTGATCGAAATCTGGTTTTTCAGTGTCGTTTTGAGATGTTTTGAGCTGGGTAAGAGAGCAGGTGTAGCCACATTTAGAAATGGTTGCAGTGACGACAGATTCTTCTTTACTTGTAGCTGCTTTAGTTCCATTAGCAGCACCAGCTTGGGTATCTGATGTTGCTTCCTTTACTGCCGGTAGAGTTGAAATCATTTCAATGCAAGTTTGCTTTTCCAGGAGTTTTCCGTCGATTTGGATTGCTGATTCATGTTCTTCTAAAACTCTGAGATCGCTTGTTGACAGAGAAGGATTAGTATCATTTGCTGCTCCACGTTCTCCATTGGGATCAATCAGGGCAGTTCTCTTCTCCGATTCGGTGAACAGAGCTAGCTCAATACCTGATGCGCTTACTATTCTCGGGCACGGCTCGAGCAAGCGAATGAGGAACCTCGCTTCGATATGAACATCAGAAACCGTGACTACCGTGAGGTTCTTGAGCCCTAACGTAGCAATTCTTGTAGAATTCAGAGGATGTTTTCTTTCTTGACTGTGTAAAAGAATCGTCACCTCGATTGAGTTATCGAGCGAGGGGGTCTTGATGCGTGAACAGAGACACAGACGAGCAGGCTTCGAGCACGAAGCGCAGAAGGGCCTCTTTGTTGGAGCTTGAGTTCCCATTCTTGTTTTACTAAGGAGTTGTGAAAGAGAGAATCGTTGGCTGCAGAGAATTTTGAGCTCCAACCAGAGTGGGCAGTAGGCGGCCGGAAATCGGAATCGAGCCTGAAAACCGGCCAGCATTGATGAACGTCAAACCATGAGTGTTTTGAAACCCTAATCTCAGACGATTCTATAAACCCTAGTGACAGAACAAGCACCAGTGGAGACAGAAACCCTAGATTCCGCTCGGGAAGACAAAGAAAAAGCAGGGTTGGTGAGGATCGAAGCTTTATATTCGGAAGCTTAGGGACATGAACGTCATTTTGAATAAAAGGTAAGGGGCAATGGATTTGAAAAGTCGAGCTGCGCTGCTTGTAGATTAGAGAAGTTGGAGCGTTGCTTCATTGGGTGTTGACCAACTGAAAACTCCACCACTACCACCAGTGAGAAAGCACCGATTCTCAGACTGGGAGGTCTTGAAGCCCTAGATTTGCCATTGATCTCTGAAAAACTACTTTGATTGCTCGGAGAATTTTGTTTCGAGGTACCCAGTTGATCAAAATGCACGATTTTTGCTTTACGATTCCATATGGATTGCTCATGGTTGTTGGTGGGCTTGTTGGATATTTTAAGAGGGGGAGCACAGCTTCGTTGGCTGGAGGATTGGGTACAGGATTTCTACTGCTGCTTGCGGGTTTTGTGAGTCTGAAAGCATTTGAAAAGCGAAGGAATTCTTATTTCGCTCTGATTCTCGAGACTGGTATAATTCTCCATTGCTTTTCATTCTAATTGTTTTTCCTTGGCTTGATTTTTGGTTTGTATCCAGAGGTATTCATCTTGGGTGGAAAGTGGAAACCATGAATGTAGGGAGTAGTATAAATTTGCTAATGTTTATATCCTGGATAACTCTGTTTTACTGAATTTAGAAAAAAAAAATCATTTCTAAATTTTACTGAATTTAGAAACTTCGTTCATTTGTTTTGTTTCGATCATATCACTATGAGACCATGGTTATAAGAAGGCATCTACTGCAATCCTGCACTTTTGACAGAGATGATAAATCTTTCTCCTGTAAGTTCAATGGCATGAATTGCATCCTATGATATTGAAAATCGGATCAATATCATCAATAACAATATTTGAGCTATCAAATCGATTCATCATCGAGATTTTTTTGTTTTTGGGTTAAACATCCTCGAGAATTGAATAGTATAACATAAGATCTTTTATCCATACTGGGTGATGAAACTGAGTGCAGTCTGACTTTTTTGAGTTTCCATTAAGATATGCTTTTATGAATGTGTCAGCTTATCAGAGTTCATTTCTGGGTGGCTAGTTGTCAGAGGGATTGTGGTATTTTTTTCTTGTAACCCTATGATCAAGAAGGTTTTATTATTTAGTCTTTTATGAAATTTCATGTTTGGAATTGCAGCTATTTTATCATTTATTGTTTGGGTAAACAATTTTTGTCTTTGCAACTTGGTGCTCAATTGTATGACCTGTCGAGGTCTGATTACAGAAAACAGGAATTAATTATTCTTTTTCTACCCTTGCCTACCAAGAGTGATGTCTCCTCTTCTGTCCATCACTTTGAGGGGAAAGAATCATCTGTCATGCCCTTGAAAGAAAAGAAAAAGCATCCATGATTATGCTAGTAGATACATGAGATTTGTTGATATTGGCCTATCCTGCAGAGGCTTTTTCATGCCCTTCAAATATACGAGCAAAGAGTAAGCAGGAAAGTTGCATGAGCAGAGGATCCGCCCCCCACATGAGTACTTTTTGAGTGCACACATTTGATCTGCTCTTTTCAAGAACTTTGTCGAACTGCTGGAATTCTTAATTCAACAGTTTTATTCATGCATGTATTGCAAACTGGGCAATTTTTAAACTTTTTCAAATTTTCATTTATAAATGTGTAATGGGCCATGCAAATCCTTGATCACACTAGAAGGATCCTCAGTGGGTTCTCTTTTGTTTAAGCATATTCCATTATTGTCAAGGCAAATAGGCAAGCCAAGGCAGTCGAGATGGGGGGAGGGGGACCAAGGCAATGCCTTGACAACTATGGTGTATTCTCCCTCAATTTTTAGTTGAACGATGTCTCAGGGAAATTTGGCAACTGTTGGCTCAGATTTGCATGACAGACATGGGAAATCAAAGAGGAAGAAGTAAACAATCTTTTAATATCTGTCCATATTACTTAGAAAGAAAAGGGTGACTGATACAGAAGGATAATATTCTATGAATTACAGATTTTTGAATTCTGAACCATTATATTTTATTATTTATGCTCTGTAGTAAAGTTATGATAAAAAGGTAGGTAAATGATTAAAATGAAAGCCCGACTCCATTAAGTGAACTACGTGGTCAAGTCCACTATGAGTAACTAATGGACATTTAAAATGCCACAAGAGTACATAATGGAAAATTTCTAGATTTTATCTAGATTTAGCACCTCATCAGTGTGAATTTATTGGTTGCACAGTTGAGAAAGGTCATTTCTCCTTGTGGAGTTGACTGGTTATGTATGTAAAAGGTTTACAAGATCTCTTAAGACTCTCCACATTCTATGGTACATCCTTCATGTTAGCTTAGATGAGATAACTTAGGGAACTTTGAAAGGAGGTGCAGCATAAGGGAGTTGGAGGCTTGGAGCTATTTCTGTCTTCCAAACCGACAGGTTAAAATCTCAACACGGTTGGCTAGATTAAGGTGTATTATTTTATGCTTTGTAGAATGAGGTCGTCTTCTTCAAAATGAGTGGGAGAGTTGTGACGAATATCAAATATGGTTACTTCATATATATCCCAAAAAAAATTGGTTACTTCATGTCTTCCTTCAATACTCGTGGCAATTAAGTGAAGCTTGAGTATCTGTTCTCATTATTCAAGATACAACTCACTGAAAAGATTGGACATAAATCTAGCCTTTCTCTTATGGGAGGATTGACAGAGCCAAGTGAATCAGTCAGAAACTCATTTTGAACCATCAGGAATTAGTTTTGCATGAGAGGAGAGCAACCTAGTATGCTGTGTAAAGTTTTTCACTTCAAGTTGAAACCTAGTCAATTTGACTGGGTAAACAGTGTTGAGCTCAGGGCAACTTGTATGGTTATAATTTTTAGTGTTCTCTATTATTTTCTGTTTGTTTGGATGGCTTGGATATGGGTCACTGGAATTTCTTTCTGTCATGTCATTTGGAAGAAGGATGGGGAACAGTTTTATCTGCTTTGTTGGTAGAAAAGAATCCTAATTTTATATGGCTTGTAGAATGTTGTTAAATTTCTGATGGCTAATTGTTGGTATTAATCTTTGGCAAGTGGTAATATTGTGAGACGGATCCAATTATCTTATATTTCATTTGAAGAGACCATATTAGTTGTTGATCCAAGTGATTTATTTAAGTCAGCACCAATTTTGGTAGAAGGAAAAAAGTCTGGAGTGATTTCTTTTTTTATTTGTACCATGACTCAGATGGTCTTTACTTCTTCATTTTAAATCTACGGTTATTCATAAATTTTCCATGAACAGGTTGTGCATTAATACTTACATTTGTCATGGGACAGCGGTACATCCAAACCTCCAAGATAATGCCTGCTGGAATTGTTGCTGCAATCAGGTAAACTGAATTTGAAGACTTGAAGCTTTTCTTGGATGTTCATTCAAATATTATGGTGCGTGTGTGAAGTGTTTTGTGTCTCCAATGGGCTGTTTATGATCTGAACTTGAATCATAGACATTGCATAATTCGTGCTGCATTCATTTGAAGGAAGATGGTTTTGTATTTTAAGAGGTGGGCCTCATGGTAGTCGACCTATCTAATATTGGATTCTTAGGTGATGTAAGCTTAACATTTCTCTTACATCTTTTAAACATTTTACCATTGCTCCTTTATACATTGGTCAATCTGAGCAGTTTGCTTTTATATGTTTGCTTATGTGTCTGCATGTGGTTGTGAATCTCTCTGTGCATGAGTGAGCATGAGCAATATCGGCATGCCAGCTGGTATTTGGAGGTCTGAATTCATGCATTTCACATGGCCCTGCCTGTTCCTGTAGATGTTTATGCTTTATGCATGTTGTTCCTTTGTCGGCTGTGTGAATTCTTTCCCTGGCTACAAATTAAGGGCACTTCCTATATTGAAAACTGACTCAGCTTTATGTTCATAAATTATAACCTGCTTTCAGACTATGAAATCATTTTCTCTTTACATCCAAAACAAATATCAAAATGGAATGGATTTTTACATGTCTTGTGCACTTGAGTTGTATGGTGTCGTGTTTTAGTCAACTATGCCACTCGTTAGCCCTGATTATCCAATTTCTTTTGGTCTACTATGTGATTTGAAATCATTTACCTACGAAAAATGAGTGCCAATTAATTTTAAGCATAGACACAGAAAGAGAATGCAATAATTTTCTTTCTCTGTTTGGGTTGGTTATGTTTTCCATCTCCAGGGGGTGTTCTTCAAATATCCTGATTTTCCTCATTGGTAAGGAAAAGCAGAAATTACTTGTTCCAATGTTTGCAAAGATTATGAAAAAATTATTTTCGCTAACTATTTCATGCACCTCTCTATTTGTGAGATCATGGGGCACTTCATCTGCAGTCTGGCCTTTTTTATATTATGCTAATTTACTCATATAGTTGATTCTGCTTCTATTCCACTTTGAATGCTAGGGATAATATTTGCATCATTCAGAAGTTTTGATGCACAGTTATATTTTCATTCTTTTGCAGTGCTCTTATGACTGGATTTTATGTGTACAAGATCGCAAGTGGTGGTAACCATTTTCCATCCAAATATGCATGACTTTGGAGTTGAGCTTGTGATATGAATTTTTTACGTTGTTATATTCAAGAGGTCATGTGTGTATGTTGTTCTCACTTTTATAGAAGATTTAGTTTTCCGGAGGAGTTTGCTAACCTCACATAATATGTGGGAGATACTCACATTTCCAATACAAACGTGTTATACATGAGTTTTGGCATTTATACACAAAGGGATGGAGAAGTAATTTTCTCAACTGTAGAAAAGTATGACAAAAGAAATATTTTTACTTCACTTTTCTATTACTCTCTAAAATGTTGTTTCTTGTTAACATATTTCAGTCTACAACTCTTGGCATCCAACCATATGGAACCTAAGAACAGTTTAGACTTTAGTTATTACCTCCCCTCCCTTCACAAAGCCTCCAAGGATCAGACAAATTCTCTCTCTTTTACATTTAATTTGGTATTGAGATTACAGGGTTTGCTGTTTTAATAGGATTTCCCATAATGTATTTCCACATTGTTTAATTGGTGTTTGGAACCTTGCAATCCAAACTGAGCCTAAAGTTTCTGAAGCTTTTTTCATAAAAGAACTGCTGGAGTAACAGTTTCAAGTGTTAATATTGAACATCAAATTCTCTTCAGGTCATTGCTTCTCACCATCTTCTATCCAGAATTCGTGGAGTAGTGGACCACCCCGCCAAAGCAAGCTTTTTGTAACTTGAGATTGGCCGCGACGACTGTGCCATCAATGGGTCACTTTTGAGCATGGTTTTTAGTATGGTATTGGCTGGGAACACCCCAAGAGGGTTACCAGGTTCCGATGTCGTAGTTGACTGACAGTAAGGATCTCAGCAAAAAATTCCCTCATCCCTTGTCTAGACTCTTGGGAGATTTTCTTCACTGCAACTTCAATTTTGGAAGTGGATACACCTCTCAAAACCCTGCCAGAGCCACCAATACCCAGATGTTGTTTGTGCTTCAACCCCTTCGTGGCCACACACAGATCTTTATACTTGTACCTATGAGGCCCATAATCAAGTTCCCATTCTTCAAGCACCTGTGCAAATTTTCTCTTCCTTATCACCAAAATCTGGATGCCAAAGATCGTCACCAACTCTAAAGCAGCGGAAATCATAGGGAGTCCTATGATCAGAGTAGGCGGTTTCCAGTTGCGTCTGACTTTCTTATCGGCAGGGAAGTGTGGGAAGCTGGGTGAGATTGAGTTCTTCTGCTTGCCCATTCAGCATGAAGCTCCATCCCAACACATGGTGGGATGTGGGAAGGAGACCAATAGAGGATGAGAAACCAACGAACATGGGGTAATCCTCCATGACTAGATAAAGATAAAGAGGCCGAGACAAGAGGGGAAGAGCTGGTTTAGAAACATTGGTTGGAGCTAATGTGACATTGAGTTGCTTGTGTACACCATCGTAATCAACCCAGACTTGCGTGAAGTCGCCACTGGTGAGGCTTAGGTTTTTGAGACGACCATTGCTATCGAAATAGGAAGCAGGAGCAGAAGCAACAGACTTCAATCCATTGATATCGATACCAACGTGGTTGTTGTTGATATCGTTGAACTCAAAAGTCCTGTACGGTGTCGAGCTCGACTGCGGATATATGATTGTTGACGTCGTCAAGGTTGTCGGCGGTGAATAGGCCAAGATATTGACTAGGGAGGGTCTTTTTGGGTGCGATGACAAAAGCCATCCCGTGACAGCTTATATTGTGGTAGTAATCGGAGACCATAGCAAAGACAGAAGTAGTAAGAGGAGAGATCAGTAGCGGTGCCAGTGGCGCCACCTGATGAGTTGAAGAAGTGAATCAGTCCTCAACCTTCCTTGTTCGCGGTCCTTAAAATGGTAGTTGTTGTCAACTCCCAGGGATCAAGTCAAGCTATGTAAACCACGTCGGGACCCCACGCGCACACCAAGTAATTTGATTGCAACACACTGAGTCCTATCGACACATTCAGTGTTGAAACTTGGAACACATGTTCCACTAGGGGTGAAAATTTGGGCCTACAACCCGAACAATGATTGGGCCAAGTTTTCTGAAGGTCCGTTAGGGTTGAAAAACCCAACCCTGGGACAGGGTTGAGTCGGGCTCGGGTTGAGGCCTCAGCCCGGCCCAACTCAACCTAACCCAGCTCAAAATTTAACCCTGATTTTTTATATTAGAATTTAGGACTCTTATTGGTATTTTATTTTTTTATAATTTTTTAAAGTATAGGATATGAATGGAAAAAACTAGCCAATCAAGGTATGTCTTCCCAACCTGCTCCAACCTAGCTTTGAGAGGGTCAATTAAGGTCGGGTTAGGTTGTGATGAGGGTATTTCTTCCCAACCACGGCACGGGCAAGGACTAGTCTTGACCAATGCTGCACCTCAGGCCGCCATCAAGCCGTGCTGCCACCTCGGCCCTCCATCGGCCATGCTGCCACCTTGGCCCTCCATCAGGCCATGTTGCCACCTCGGCCCTCCATCGGTCGTGCTGCCACCTCAACCCTCCATCGACTGTGCTGCCACCTCAACCCTCCATTAGGCCGTGCTGTCACCTCGGCCCTCCATCAGGCCGTGTTGCCACCTCGGCCCTCCATCAGGCCGTGTTGCTACCTCGGCCCTCCATCAGGCCGTGTTGCCACCTCGGCCCTCCATCAGGCCATGTTGCCACCTCGGCCCTCCATCAGGTTGTGTTGCCACCTTGACATCTCATCAGGCCGTGCTATCACCTCGGCCCTCCATCAGGCTGTGTTGCCACCTAGACATCTCATCAGGCCGTGCTGCCACCACGGCCCTCCATCAGGTCGTGCTGCCACCTCGACCCTCCATCAGGTCGTGCTACCACCTCAGCCCTCCATCAGGCAGTGCTACCACCTTGGCCCTCCATCAGGTCGTATTGCCACCTTGGCCCTCCATCAGGTTGTGCTGCCACCTCGGCCCTCCATCAGTTCGTGCTACCAGTCACCTCGGCTCGGCTGACCTATCACCTCGGCTTGGCACAGCCAAGTAAGGCACCCAGAAACATGCACACATCCACTCCTACATTCAAGGGACGTGATCCCTGATCACGGGGGCAGGGCTCTATCCACTACACGTCATCAGAGGCGTCCACCCCTCTCACGACTTACACCTCCAACATCAATGGGGAATACTCTCAGAATATGCCCTGGAACCCAGAATATTCTCAGAATCACAGGGCCACTCCCCTCAAGGACTCTACGCCTGAACCGGACTATCCACAAACGCCCCTCCTTCTCTCTCCATCAACAACCTATAAATACCAAGGTAAGCCTCCATCATGGAGGATCGATCACTCACTTCTTCTTTTACTGGAAAAGCTCTCTTAAGCATCTACTGTGGAAAGATATGATTTAGGCATCAGAGAGTCCCCTATCGGGTCAGCCCGGCTCTCCCCTGTCATCCCTTTTGTGTAGGTTGGCTGGAGCACCAGGAACTACAGGGAAGGTCATCCAGTCAATTTTTACCGCATCATATTGGTGTCGTCCATGGGAAACGTCCATGGGAAACAGTTACAAAAAGTCACCTTGGACCAATGCAATTAAGGAGTGAGAAGGTCGTTTCTTCAACAACGCGAGCAAGATCCACCCGTGGATTACCACTTGGACGTCCCCCTTCACCACCAATGGCAGAGCAGAAAAATGTCCCAGCAGAGACCCCTCCACGAGGACCCCAACAAACCAGGCCTGATGCGCAAGTTGCCCGGGGAGGGGGATCAGCGCGAGCAAAATCCTCAGCTATCTCGCCATGTCCCATCATCCCGGGTAACTCACCTAAACATGGAAGAGCAGATGCAGAGCTTGCAGCTGTAGGTGTTAGCTACAAATACACTGGTGCGGGACTTCATACGCCAGTTCAGCTCGGCACTTCCAATGCCACGGACTAGTTCAGCTCTACCGCCTAGGCCAGTTCCGGGCAGACAACTCAATGACGAATCTCCTGACAACAGTGTCACCCCTCAATCAACAACAAGAAGGGGGCATAGGCAAGGTCCCGTTCCTGTCCAAAATGGAAGAGCTCATCGCTTCACGAGTCATCGGAGTCCAGAGACATATGATGCCCATAGATCCCCACCCCGGGTAGGAAGACGCCAGTTGTCACCTCAAAGACTCACTAGAGGCGCACGTCAGCACAGAGAAGAACGGCAAGATCAATCCCATGGGGGTCAGGACTCGCCCACCAGGCCTACCAAAGGTGCACCATGGCAAGGTCAAGATCTGCTTGGTGGTCACCAAGGCCGAGGAAGAAGCCCCAGAAGAGGTGAAAGGGCAAGAAGATCACCGGATCACTGAGCCGTGGTGAGAAGGGACGACCTAGAGAAACGCATCTAGCGCCTCACTGAGCGAGTAGAGGGAATGCAGAGGTAAAGGCACCTGGCCGACATTACTGTAACTCTGGCCCATAATGCACTATCCGATGAACTGATTGACGTCGAGCTGCCCTCAAATTTCGTTATACCTGTCTTCAATGGATATGAGGGCACCACAAATCCCTATGATCATCTGTTGTACTATAGCTCGGCCATGACGGTTCATGGTAGGTCAGACGTCATTCTTTGTCGAGCCTTCGTAGCCTCATTAAAAGGAGTTGCATTGGTGTGGATGTCGATCCTGCGGCCCCGGTCCATCTGCAGCTATAAAGAGCTGATAAGAGTGTTCCTCAAATGTTTCCAAGCAAGAATGAAGCAGAAGCAAACTACGCAAAACGTGATGAACATGAGGCAGGCAGCGAGACAGACTATAAGAGAGTTCCTTGCCCGATTCACTAAGGCAACATTGGAGGTAAAAAACCTACCTGAAGGAGTGGCTTATAGCACGTTGTGCAATGGAGTAATGCACCTTGATCTGGTCCAGTCTCTGGCCCTCGACTTACCAGAAGCAATGTCAGAATTGTTCAGACGGTGCAATCAATATGCCAACATGGAGGAAGTTCTGGCCGCTAGAGGAATAGCTGACAGGGGTGATCAGTCAGAGAAGGAGAAGAAAATGACTCTGAGGCCTGGGGACGACTCTCACAAGCCGAAGAAGAACAGAACAGGTCGGTCTCTTGACACAGCTGAACTTGAGAGATATGAACTTGATCTTTCCTGAACAAACCTGCTCTTAGAGATCCAAGATCATAAGTATTTTCGCTGGCCCAGGCCAATGACAACTAAACCAGAAAAGAGGAACCCCAACCGGTATTGTCGATACCACCGAGACCATGGACATGACACTAAAGACTGCAAGTCTCTGAAAAGGGAAATTGATGAGTTCATCAAGGCTGGATACCTTAGCCAGTATTTGAAGTAGAAATATGGTAGGAACTTGCCCGAGCCGAGGAGAGACGATGCCAGGCTGAGCCGAGATAGGATCGAGCCGTCCAAGGACCCAGCCACGGACCGAGCTGACACTTACGATGACCAGCCTGTGGGTCCAGCCATCATAACAATCATGGGCAGTGCAAGCTCGGTATATTTTGAAGTACTAGACCAACCTACCTATGAGCTAGAATTACTGTGCAGCAATATGTAGAAATTTGAGCCGAGCTGGATGGATCACATCGTGGACTATTTGCGTGACGGACATCTCCCAGGAGATCAAATAGAAGCAAGGGCAGTCAAAACGAGAGCAACCAAATACACCCTCCAGGGTTGAGTACTTTACAAAAGGGCAATATCCTAGCCCCTGCTGAAGTGCCTGCCCCGAACCGAGCTGAAGAGACGCTTCACGAAGGAATTTGTGGGGGACACATTGGGGGAAAGGCACTGGCCTACAAGGTGCTACACCAAGGTTTCTACTGGCCAAACATGCAATAAGATGCAATGAAGTTCGTCCGACAGTGCTTTAAGTGTCAGGTACACGCCCCAATACCACACGTCCCAGCTACAGAACTTAGTTTCATGATCTGCCCGATCCCATTCGCAATGTGGGGAATAGATATTCTAGGATAGTTCAAGAAAGGAAAAGGGGGTGTCCAATTCTTGATTGTCACTATTGATTACTTCTCTAAATGGATGGAGGCACGTCCCCTAGCCAGAATCACTGAGCAGGTAGTGGAGAAGTTCGTGAGGGACGACGTTATATTCCCATATGGTGTCCCAAAGGTGTTGGTCACGGATAATGGTCGACAATTCGACAATCAAAAATTCAGGCTCTTCTGCAGTAACTTTAATATTGATTTCCGAAACATTGCTATAGCACACCCGCAATCGAACGGTCAGGCAGAAAAAGCCAACCACATACTTCTAGATGGAATAAAGAAGAGGCTGGATTGGGAGAAGAAGAACTGGGTAGAATAGCTACTCAGTGTACTTTGGGCGTATCGGTTGGCATACGGGACTGAAGCGTTAACCCCTGTGGAGGTAACCCAAGCCTCGTTCCGATCAGCAGTGTTCGAAGCTTCACAGAATGAAACCGGGCTCCAAGCAAACATCGACTTCATAGACGAAGTTCGGGAAGAAGCACTTGTACGAAATGAAATCTAAAAGCAGAAATTCCGACAGTATCACAATCGAAGGGTCAAACCACAGGGATTCATAGTTGGTGACTTGGTCCTCAGGAAAGTAGCTGCAACGGACCAAGAAGTGAAGGCAAGTTCAGCGTTAACTGGGAAGGCCCTTACATAGTCTCCAAAGTGGTGCACCCCGGTACATACCACTTGCAGACTCAGGGGGTACACTTATACCAAGGGCATGGAATGTTGAAAATCTCAAAAAATTTTACCAGTAAACAGTTTTATCAGTAGATTGCATTGAGATCCCATCGATTAGGTGTTAGTCTTGTAGATTTTATAGTTATTCAATTTTTATCACAGAGCGGATTAGATTCAATTTTGAAGCAATGTATTTGTCCCAAGTGCATACCACACATCAATATACTATGAAGCTTCTCTCAAATATCTGACTCTTCTAAGGCTGAGTACAGCTCGTCGGCATCAAAGACCGAGCCCCAGCTCAGCACCTATCTAAGACCGAGCTACAGCTCGGTACTACTCAAGACCAGACCCTAGTTTGGCGACTCAAAGACGACATCTAAGAAAAAGACCGAGCTCAAGCTCAGTAGCATCTAAGACCGAGCTCCAGCTCGGCACCACAAAGACCAGGCCCTAGTTTGGCAACTCAAAGACCAAGCTCAAGCTCGGCAGCATCTAAGACCGAGCTCCAGCTCGACACCACAAGACCAGACTCTAGTTTAGCTACTCAAAGACCTTAACAACTAAGGCACAAAGACTGGACTTAAGCTCAGCAGCAACTAAGACCGAGCTCCAGCTCGGCACCACAAGACCATACCCTAGTTTGGTGACTCAAAGACATGCACAAAGACCGAGCTCAAGCTCGGCAGCATCTAAGACCGAGCTCCAGCTCGGCACCACAAGACCAGGCCCTAGTTTGGCGACTCAAAGACCTTAACAACTGAGGCACCAAGACCGGGCTCAAGCTCGGCAGTAACTAAGACCGACCTCCAGCTCAGCATCGCAAGACCAGACCCTAGTTTGGCGACTCAAAGACCTTAACAACTAAGGCACAAAGATCGGGTTCAATCTCGATAGCAACTAAGACCGAGCTCCTGCTCGGCACCACAAGAGCAGACCCTAGTTTGGTGACTCAAAGACCTCCACATCTAAGGCAAAGACCGAGCTCAAGCTCAGCAGCATTTAAGACCGAGCTCCAGCTCGGCACCACCAAGACGAGGCTCTAGTTTGGCAACTCAAAGATCGAGCACCAGCTCTGCAACATCTAAGACCGAGCTCCAGGTCCGCACGATCAATGATACCTTGCCCTAGTTTTCATAACTCAAGACCTTACTCTAAGGCATGAAGAACAAGCTTCGGTTTGGCACCTTTAATCCCAAATCCAGGTTAGGCATACTTGTACAGCGGTCCAGGTCCAGACATGATGCTTCGCCATACAAAGACACACAGGACCGAATCAAGTTCAATTGCAAAATGGAATTACCTTACATAAACTGAAGATACACAATGAGGGAAGAAAAAAAAAATTCCATTAATGGAGGGACGAAACCCTCAAAAGTTACATCAACTCCCAAATGGGATTTTTACAAAAGAAGAAGAAGAAGATAAGCAAGAAGATTACATCACTCCCACAATGGGAAAAAGGAAAAAAAGAAAGAAACAAGACAAAAAGGAGAAGCACAATATCAGTATTTCAGAAGCTGGGGGGCCTGGATCAGGAAGGAGCAAGTTGGATCACTTGGTAGCTTTAGGGTCGGCTTGGGTCACCTCCTCACCGACCTCAGCCTGACCAACGAGCTATACAGAGGAGCTGGGGCAGGATCGCGCTGCTCATACTCAGAGAAATCGTAATCAGTCGTCTGGCCAAGGACGAATTGAATGGCGTCTTATGAGCCAGCCTGAAATGAGGAGACATTGACGTCAACTAGCCATTTTGACCAACTTTAGAGTTCAACCACCTCTCAGCAGCGACCTCATCATTAGAAGCCAGCTCGGATTGATGTTTCTTCTCCAGCTCGAAAATTTGAGCTGAGTGTTCAATTTCTTTCTTTTTGCTGGCCTCCTGAGCTTCGGCCAGCTCGCTATGGAGTGTGTCTTTCTCTTTGACAAGGCCGTTGTTGATCCTGAGCTTCTTAGCCACCTCGCGCTCCAGCTCACCAGTCCTCTCCTCATGGTCTTTCGCCCTCTGCTCCTCAGATCGGGCCTTTCTCTTCTCATTCTCCAACTGGCTCGTGGCCATATGAAGCTCCCCCTACAGGCATTTTACCTCATCATCCAACTTCTCGCTGGCAATGGCCATGTTCTCAAACCGACTGGCGGCCTCCACCACATAAGCGAAAGCCTGCATTTATCCAATAGAGGCATGAATGCTAGGAACTCAAATAAATACAAAGGGTAAGAGGCGGGAAATACTTACGTCCCCCATTCGGGCGTAGACCTGCTTCGCGAAGTCAACATCAGGCAGCTTCCTCACTCGGATAACATCCTTCTTAGGACGGCTACGGTGGCACCAAGTCTGAGCTGCCAAGGGGTCCAGAACGGTGCTGTTCTCCAGCAGTTCTAGCCAGGGGTCTGCGGGCTGCTTCCCCATTCGAGCCACCTTTGGAGGGTTTCCGTGCTGCCCCTCATCAACTGGCGAGTGCCTCCTTTTTTGGCCGTCAGATCTGGCCCCATCTCGGTCAGGTGTGCCAATCTGCCTTGGCGCCTTCTCTACTGCGCTAGTTGGTTCCTTTGCCTTCGCAGAGCCCGGAGCCCCGTGCCGAGCTGAATATTGTACAGGAGGGGGCATCTCCTTCCCTTGCTTGCCCCCAGTAATAAGGGGCAAGGACTTGTTGCCCGCGCCAATGGGAGGGGCGACCTTCACACCCGGGTTGGGGCTAGCCACGACCTTGCCCTTGTCACCGGCCTTCTTGGCAGCCTGCTCGGTCGCATCTTTCTTCCTCACCTCCGCTGCCACTGCGGCCAGGGCCTTATTGTCCACCTTCACACTAACCACTGCAAGACGAGAAAGAATCGAGCTTTATCAGTACTGGGAACAGGATAAAACATCAAAAGACTGAGCTGAACCATAATAATCGGACTCGATCGGACCCTCACCAGGGACTTCACTTAGCTCAAACTCCTGGAGGAAGTCTTCATCCTACAGCATGCGAACATCCACAGCCTCCCCACCCAAACACATTTGATATGTTTGGAGGTCAGTTGGGGAGAGCTTGGGTGCTCGGTTCAGCACGGAGAGGGTGGGCTTGACCCAATTGCTCTTAAAGAGGTTCCCCTCCATCGCCACGTAGAAGTACCTCTCCTTCCACTTCTTCACCGAGGAGGGCATGTTGAGGAACATCTTCAAGTCACTGTAAGGACCGTCCCTCTCCCTCTTGGTGAAGTAGTACCGCCCTGAGGTGTGCCTCTTCACCAAGAACATCTTCATGAACAGATCCAGCGTTGCGGTCTGACCCAGCTTCGAGACAAACACCTCAAAGCCAAGAATAGTCCGCCATGAGTTAGGAGTCAGCTGGCTAGGAGCGAGGCACCAGTGGTCCAGGACCGAACTGACCAGCTCGGGCACAAGAATCCTCAGGCAGCTCTGGAAGGCCACATTGTAAAGGGCAACCTTGTCCCCAAAGGCGTCCACTCGTTCGTTCTCATTTGGGATGCGCATCACCACGTAATCTGGGATGCCATATCGGCTCCGGATCAGGTTGAGCACCTTGGGCATCAGGATGCTTGGGTTATTCACCACGGTCTTCTTCTCTCCAGAGGAGGAGGCTGAGCCTTCTCCCTTAGACTCTACCTGGCTGGCCTCAGGGACTTCGACACTTGAGGGGCCCGCACCCGAAGTACCTATTGCCGTGGCACTGGGGGGCTGAGCTGAGGCAGTCGAGCTAGCCCCAGCGCTGCTCGGGACCATCTTTGGCAAGACCACCTCCACAGTCTCAGAGCCTGAGCTGTTGCCCGAGCCCGAACTGCCATCAGAGCCAGAGCTGTCGTCAGAGCCCTGACTGCTGGAACTGTCATCATTAGAGGACGAAGGATCGGGAATGGGGCACTCAGGGTGATTTTCCCCAAGCCTCACAACAGTCAAGGGGGTCTGGTTAGGCGAGTCTGGATCATGCGCGGACGCCATGTTGGGATCTCCGGGGCTAGTGCTAGGGTATGCGGAAGGCTGAGCAGTGGACCGACGAGTCACAACCATAATCGTACTTGTTGTAGGACGAACTTGGAAGGACGGGCGAGAAGGAGCGCTGTTCACGACACCGTGCTGCTCTGAAACTCTTTGATAGTCAGCGCTAAGGATGAGATCAAGCTGAGCTGACTTTACCACAGGATCGAACGACAAGACTTCTGGGAAAGATGTACACTATTTATAAGAGAAGGCGGTGTAGAATGAACGGCTAGATCTTGTCAAAATCAACGGCCGACATCAACGGTCGACAAGAGCGGTCTCTTCGCCTGCCCGAGGTGATGTTACGGCTCTGAGACACGTGGCATAACGAGCGCATTTCGCGCTGAGTGGACGGCGCACTATAAAAAATGTCAGTAAAATTTAATGCTTTAGCTGTACGAGCCGAACTGCTATAGCAGGGGGCTGGTGATGAGGGTATTTCTTCCCAACCACTACACGAGCAAGGACCGGTCCTGACCAATGGTGCACCTTGGGCCGCCATCAGGCTGTGCTGCCACCTCGGCCCTCTATCGGCCATGCTACCACTTCGGCCCTCCATCAGGCCGTGCTGCCACCTCGACCCTCCATCGGTCGTGCTGCCACCTCGGCCCTCCATCAGCCGTGCTGCCACCTCGACCCTCCATCAATCGTGCTGCCACCTCGGCCCTCCATCAGGTCGTGTTGCCACCTCGACCCTCCATCAGGTCGTGCTGCCACCTCGGCCCTCCATCAGGTTGTGCTGCCACCTCGGCCCTCCATCAGGCCGTGCTACCACCTCGGCCCTCCATCAGGCCGTGCTACCAGTCACCTCGGCTCAGCTTACCTATCACCTCGGCTTGACACAGTCAGGTAAAGCACCCAGAAACGCGCACATCCACTCCTACATTCAAGGGACGTGATCCCTGATCACGGGGCAGGACTCTAGCCACTACACGTCATTAGAGACGTCCACCCTTCTCACGACTTGCACCTCCAACGTCAATGGGGAATACTCTCAGAATATGCCCTGGAACCCAAAATATTCCCAGAATCACAGAGCCACTCCCCTCAAGGACTCTATGTCTGAACCAGACTCTCCACAAATGCCCCTCATCTTTCCATCAGCAGCCTATAAATACCAAGGTAAGCCTCCATCATAGGGGATCGATCATTCACTTCTCCTTTTACTGGAAAAGCTCTTTTGAGCATTTGCTGTGGAAAGATCTAACTTATGCATCGGAGAGTCCCCTATCGAGTCAGCCCGGCTCTCCCCTGTCATCCCTTCTGTGCAGGTCGGCTGGAGCACCAGGAATTGCAGGGAAGGTCATCCGGTCAATTTTTACCGCATCAAGTTGGTATGAACCCGACAAGGTTAGGCCTGGACATTAACCCGAAAGGATTGAATTGGGCCTGGGTTGGATTTTGAAGACCTAAAATTGAGTTAAGGTTTTAAGAAATCGGGCTCAACCCATCCCTGTTTCACCCTTCCACCCACAATCATTTTTAAAGCGCCTGGAAATGTTTGTGTTCTTTGATTTAAAGCGAGTGTGAAGACAACTTTTCCTTTTTATCGTTGGTGGCGTAGGCTCGTCAATGATTTCCCACTCAATTGGTCCAACACACCAACATCCTATTCAGATTGCATTCGGAGACTCGGAAGGCTGGCAACCCTCTCACCCGGCATGGACCCTAGGCGTAGGATTTGCGCTGCATGGAATCTGATTCTCACTCATTGGGGTGGGACTCAATTCATACCTAATGTTACATTATTAATTATATGGGCCAAGGTGATTTCCCTTCACCCATAGTGGTGAAGAGAGAGCTTCTTAAACCATGACATTTCAATATTAGATTAGACTGGGAAGGGTACTTTTGATCATATATAAAAGGATGTGAGAATCGGTTGAAAAGTGGAATTGGAGATCAAATTGATCAATGTCAAATTTAATCCAAGTCAGATCAAAATCGGTCTCAAAAACCCAATAATCAACGCCTCAGATATAAAAACCCAATGACTCGATTAGAATGTCTAGAATCAAGATTGGTCATGGCTGATTATTGATTATGATTCTTGAAACAATTGTGAGAATATCGATGAAATTGACCTCAAGAAATCCAACCATAGAACTTTTCCCAAAATAATTATTTTCTTATTTTATTTTTTAGATAAGATTTAATCATATTTCAAAACTCAAGACCAATTAGAATGCATCGATCACTACACAAATTTTTCAAGGGGGGAAACAACACTGCTAGGCTGCATAGTATACACTTGCGCCCACCTTTATCTCTTTCCTTTTACTTTCATGTATATTGTCTCTTGTTATTTCCCTAACTTGCTAGTGTTGTGCCTCAGTACTTTTTTCTTTTTGTTTTTGTGCGAATTTTCGTAATCAACTCTATTAAGTTGGGATAAAATTGAGTTTATTGACTTGCTAGTGTTGTGCCTCAGTACTTTTTTCTTTTTATTTTTGTGCAAAGTTTCGTAATCAACTCTATTAAGTTGGGATAAAATTGAGTTTGTTGTTTTTTCTTTAAAATTTTCCCACTTTTTAATTTATTATTTTTAGACTAATTTGCACATACACAAAAGGAACCTTTAGGATAAAATGGGTAACTTTTTTTCTTTTTTTCTTTTTCATCTGAAAATGGCAAAATTCGGGATGGCGTTGTACGCGATTTGGCTCCGTAAAAGGAATGAGACAGCAATGTTAAATTCCCAAAAAAAAAAAAAAAAAAAAAAAAAAGACAGCAATGCGGTGGGGCCTACTTCAACGTCGATATTCGCTGTTCATTGGCCGGTTTCATCTTCTAAGCAGTCGATTGGTTGCATGCCTAAATCATGAGTTGGCCTCGGATCTGATAAGTGCTCTAGTCCATTGCATATCAGACGGTCCCGATTGATAAGTACTTTAAATGGAAAGAATAATAGACAATAATACCCCTTCTATAGGAGGAAACAAAACAATATCAATGAGAGCTTGGAAAGTTCTCAGTTACAGTCACTTCTGCAGTCGCTTAACCCCACTCGCCGTCTGGTGCTTACACGTTTCCATCAGAGGGTATATTCGTAAATGACCAAAGGTATCAAAATCCAACTGACCCGCTTTAGACTGATTGGAATTGATCGAATAGAACCAGATTGAACCAAGGCAAACCTTTATTGGATTTTTTTTTTCTTGCAAATGGGGGTTTAGAAGACCGGTAAAAATGAGCAGACTAGACCAATTGAATGACCTGACCGAACCTAGAATCAAGTCAATAAAAAATTGAAAAAGTAAAAAAAAAAAAAAATTTTTAAATACTAGTGTATATATATGTATACTAAAACCTAGATTGGACAGATAATAACTCAATAAAAAAGAGACAAAACTAAAACTGATCTAAACAAATGTTAACTTAATGGTTTGATTTCGATTTGGCCTAGTATTAGAAAGAAACGGATTCAACTTGACTGCAATCAAATGGAATTGACTAATTGACACCCTTAGAAATGACACTTGGCTATCGACATCAAGGTTTTAAAAAAAGGAATAAATATCTAAATTGGAACCAGCCAGAATATCTGAAAATAACCAACAGACCCCCAAACCTTACTAATTTTGGTACAAAATTGATCCGATTCAGATCGGTCAGTCATCCTTGGCCGGTTCGAACCGATTTTTGAAACCCAATCCACACATAGTAGTGCTACAGCGAGAGTGACATGAGGGGACTGAAACAGCAGTGCCCTTTTCTCTCTTTCGAATCGGCAATTTGGTATATGAAAAGGTTAATTTAGTAATTTGATGCTTGATGGTTCCATCATGCTTGTTGCCTAATTCTTTTTAGCCGTTGGTTTTGGGTTCCCCTTCTCTCTCTCTCTCTCTCTCTCTCTCGTCCCGCGTGGCTCCTCTGTGAATCTGTTCCTGTGACCTGATCCCTTTCAAGACATTTGAAGAGTTGAAGGTTTCTTCGATCAACTCTCTCTGCGAGCCTTTGTGTCTCTAGTTCGTGTCTCTCTTGCTTCGGCTTCTGTGAAAATTTTAGAGGGCTTTAGGATCTTTGGATTTTACGCTTTTGATTCTCTGAAATCTTGGGATGGCTCAAGCTGTCGAAGAATGGTATAAGCAGATGCCCATCATAACTCGTTCGTATCTCACAGCCGCTATAGTCACTACCGTCGGATGCTCACTGGAGGTATGGATTTGCGATTGATCAATTTATTAATCTCTATTTCGATCTACTCCTGTCATTCTATTTATTTCAGAATTGATGAACGCTAGGGTTTTGGTTATTTCTTTTTTTAAATGTGTTCTGTAAGGTATGATTTTGTTGATTTCTTGATTTGTGTGGTACTTTTTTGAGCGGTTTTTTTCACGATTTACGTGCACTGTGGGAATTTAAATTCATTTGTTATTTAGAAAGGAAATCGGGAGCCGCAGTGGTTAAATGATGGTTTCTTATTCTTTGCAGATAATTTCCCCGTATCATTTGTACTTGAACCCAAAACTCGTCGTTAAGCAGTATGAGTTCTGGCGTCTCATTACGAATTTCTTTTACTTCCGGAAAATGGGTAATCTTTGAACTTATTTTAAGTTCTATCAAATTAAATTACGCTTTTGGAAATTTTAGATTGTTTACTGCTTGGTAGTGTATGCTGTTTGTCTAAGGTTGTTTACGATACATGGTTTCTGTGATGCATCATTCCTCGTACTTATGGTTTAGCCTATGGTTGGTGGCATGATCTTTAGAAAACGATCTCAAATTAAACGCAACTAAGGGTATTTTGAGGACTTAAGTGGTGGTTTCACAGGATACAACGAAGTTTGTTTTTCTTGCTATCTCTGCAATGTAACTGTTGATTAAGTGGATTATTATAACCAGAAATAAGGATGAAAAAACCTGCATGGATATTTGATATTTGCATTAATTCATGCTTAGACTAGGTAAACTTGATTGGTATTGCTTGTGGTGTTTCATTTTTTTATTAGGTGAAATTGATTGCTGCAATTGTGTTACCTACAAAATCTGATGCCTGTGGATCCCAAAATCCCAATGAGAGGCTTTTCTGCACTGAGATCACAGGGTGTGGTTCACAGATTTATCCTGGGGCCCAGAAGAACATATCTTGAACTTGGAGTTTGGTGTTAAGTGAGTAATTCTTCTGACTTTGGGCTGCTGATCAAACTGCAGAAGTGAGATGATCTGATTAAAATTTGTTTCCACATTCATCTTTTTACGGGAAGTAAGATGTTACCTGACTGTTAACACTAAAAAGGTAATAGGATTTCCATACAACATTTCCCATCTCCCCAATTATTCCTCTAGGTATAGACATTCCTATTACTGTGCCAATCTCTGGGCTCCACTACAAAATAATAGCGCTTAGACTTCAATTCCTTTGTTAAGTGATCAATATGTGGGACATTCAGAGTGAAGCTTCATTTCCTTGTCCTTACCCTTTTCATAATTTTTTTTTACTCATTTAGGAGACCTTGGATATTGGGGCTTAAAAAAAAATCATTGAGCATTCTGGACTTCTGCTTGGCATGGGAAGGCCCTTGTGGAGAAATTCCTTGCTTTCTTGTTGGTTGTTAACTACTCAGATTGGTTAAACAAATCTCTTGTGACATTCCACTTTAACAGTAAGGAATTTTATTGAAATCTTATGGAAGTACAAGAACAAGGTCACATACAGTGAACATCCAAAATCTCCATCCAAAAGAAAGATCCAAAACACTCAAATATGAAAATTCTATAAAAAATAAAAAATAAAAATCTGTGGGCACCCATAAACAAATATCATAGAATATCCTAAAGCACTTCCCCTGTGGGGGAATTCCATGATATCCACTCAGACCTTCATACCCCATCCTTGGCCAACTCATCTGCCTCAGAGTTAGCAGATCCCAGCCCCCAAAGAGATGAGCAGTTCACCTGAGAAGCCAAGAACTGAATATATCTAATAGTATGATAAATCTCCATTGCTCTTCTGCTAGATGAACATATTTGCTGACTTTCTGTTAACCCACTAGTACTCCCTGGTCATTTCGACCTCCCAGAGTTTTACCTAGGCGTGCAACCTGGCCAGGTTGGGTCCAGAGCTGGGCTTGGCCCTGTTTTGCCATTTCCTTGTCGGGAAAATGAGAAAAGGGGAATCAACCTTAATATTTATATAATTAAAATAATTAACCCATGGTTCTTATTAAATGTAAATTATGATAATCAATCAATGGCCCTTATTTTGCATTCATGGATTTTGATACACACATATTTATAGTATTTATTTTTATTTTTGTATAGATTCATATACAGGGTCGTGCTAGGCTCAATTTGAGGCCCCAGCCTAGGCACAAACGTAGCCTAGCCTGTAGGCTGAAAAGCTAGCCTACACCCTGAAAATTTTGGCGGGATTTAGGTGGGCTCAGGATTGCATGGCCAAACTTGCACCCGTAGTGTTATCCAAGGTTTTAAGCATCGGTACATATTGTACCATTTTGGCTGATGCATATCAGTATTGGTGGGTATTATACGATACTTAAAAATGGAAAAAAAAAGATTGTTTCTTTTTGTATCAACCCCGTATGGTATGATACGGATTGATGTAAATAAGATACACTCGATATACCTCCTTTAAACCTGCAAAACAGAAATTGTGAGTGAGATACAAAACCGAGAACAACCAAAGGCGTTGGAAACTTCTTCTTTTTTCTTTCTTTACTTTTAATTTGGGGGAAATCATCATATCTAGTCTTGTTCTGTGTGTATTCATTTTGACTTATAGTTTCAAATGATTGTATCAGAAGCCTGAATGGTTTGAATTATTGTTTCAATAGTGTATTGGAATTCTGCATGAACGTATTCTTTGACTTAGCATGTCTTCATTTCATGTCTCAATCCACAAGTCTCCGCTTACTCTGAGATTATTACTCTTTGATGTGACAGATTTGGACTTCTTGTTTCACATGTTCTTCCTTGCTCGATACTGCAAGCTTCTCGAAGAGAATTCCTTCAGGGGAAGAACTGCAGATTTCTTTTACATGCTCTTATTTGGTGCAACTGTTTTAACCACAATAGTTCTTGTTGGTGGGATGATACCTTATGTGTCAGAATCTTTTGCAAAAATCATCTTCCTAAGCAATTCATTGACATTCATGATGGTCAGTTACTATAATGGATTCCTTCCTTTTTTTTTTGGTGGTAATGGCCATTTTCTTAACATGCCATATTTGTCTGATTGCTTTGGCCCCCCTTGTTTGGTAAGCGTTGTCATGGGAGCTTCACCACTTTTTTTCTCTACAGGTTTATGTATGGAGCAAGCAAAATCCCTTCATTCATATGAGTTTCTTGGGTCTCTTTACTTTCACAGCAGCTTACCTACCATGGGTGAGAGTAAACTTCAATCTTCCATATAATTACATTTCACTTGTTAGGTTTTAAATTAGACAATCAATTCTGCTGGGGAGTTTCTTTCCCTCAGGGAATAAGGTGGACCCAAACATTGAATATTGCAATGCCAATGTTGTACACCCACCATTTGGGTTACTAGCTTGATCCCATATTGTTGTACTTCTTTATTTTCTCATCTTTGATACGGGCTTGCGCAAGCATTTTAGTTTTGATTAGAGTTTTAAGTATTTACACAGTTTTAAGCTGCTTGTGCATCCTATCTGTGACTCTGGTTATCCAAATGATCCATAATTTACTGAATTGTGAGCTTTTCCGAGTATACTACATTCAAAGAACTCTGTTTTTTTAACAGTATGAAGGTTTGTAGTTACTCATTTCTATTAGAGTTCTCTAGATCAAACAGGGATGTTTTGATGACCTGTGCTACTGAATCAATCATCTCTGTGATAAATTTTCTTGTAATTGCAATCGTTTCCTCACTTAATCAGTTAAGTTTCAGGTTTTGAACTTATTTCCTTTCTAAATTTACATGAATCACACAAGGATTTGGAAAATTTTATTCGTATTTATGTGCCGATTGTTATATCAGTTCATTTGCTCTTTCTTTCTTATTGAGAAACTTAAAATTTCTTAACATTGGTTGAAAAGTATATTTGCATCTAACCAGACCCATCTTCTGGTTTGTAATGATTTTTTTTTTCTTCAAATAGGTGTATAACATCTAATGCCAATATTTTCAACTTCCCTTGCAGGTTCTTCTGGGGTTTTCTGTCCTTGTTGGTACCAGTGCTTGGGTGGATTTACTGGTAGGTTCTTGGCCTTTGTGCTAACTTGGTTTCTCTAGTGTTTCTTTTTTCTTCTCTCTTCTCTCTTCTTTTCTTTCTTTCTTTCTTTCTTTCTTTCTTTCTTTCTTTCTTTCTTTCTTTCTTTCTTTTT
>NC_056567.1:29733446-29740536 GCF_013358625.1 Macadamia integrifolia | reverse complement strand
TGGGGGTTGGGGTTTGAGGGGGGCACCATTGATGTATAGTGATAATCATGCTTGGTATAATTTAATTGTGTCTGGTTATTCCCATACATAATTTTATTTATGCGTAGCCCCATAGCTTGGCTACTAAAAAATCACATTCATGTTTCAGGGAATGATAGCAGGTCATGCCTATTACTTCCTTGAAGATGTCTACCCACGGATGACAGGTCGTCGACCTCTAAGGACTCCTGCATTTATCAAGTCACTGTTTGCTGATGATACTGTTGTGGTAACCCGGCCTGCAAATGTTAGGTTTGCTGCTCCTCCAGCACAAGATATTCACCAAGATTAGAAAAACATCTTTGGGGGTATGGACATTGTTGATATCTTTCCCTGGAAATTGTTGGAGGGCTACACATGATCTAAGCAATGGCCTTTTATAATTTGATAGATGCAATCTGATCAAGTGCAAGGCATGGTGATGATTTAGCTTTAGTGGTTGATGTCTGAACAAGAAATGACAATGTTGATGATTGGGGATTTAATTATAGATCATTGGTGCTCCTAATTCAGGCAGATGTTACATAGTGTCTGAGTTGAGTCTTTAAACTGGATGTTCTGCAAATATGCATCCATTTCCATTGTGTATATTATATAATATAGCTTGAGGACAATGTTCCCTTTGAATTTTTCTTGTAATCTCAATTTTATTTGTTCTGACAAATTTCTTTGACAGTCAATTCTGCTTCTACTCTCAGTCAAATATTTTTTTTCTAATATGGGGCCTGGACCTTTAGTGGAAATTAAAGATTTCTAGTCTAACTAAAAGGGCAAAAAATTCCTCTGTTTTTCTCACCCAGCCTTGACCGTCGGTCTTAAAGAGGTTCCTGCTTGTTGAGGAATTGGTAATAATCAGCCCAAATATGTGCTAGCCACTTTTTTTTTCGAAAGGGATCAACCAGAAGCAGGATCGAATTTGCAGCTCCAATTACGGTAAATCCAAGAATATTTCTCTCATAAATGTTCGAGTTCCTAAAACTTAAATAAAATAGTGTCAAAAGAGCCTTTTTTGTTTTTCTGGGTATCTTGACACTCAAAAACTTCCAAGGAGAGAGAAATAGACGTGGATTAATTTTGAGAGTTAATCACAGAACCAGAGCAATGTCTTTTGTTGAATAACTCATGGCTTCAGTTTCATGGCTTGCCCTTCTCTCTCTCTCTCTCTCATAAGCTAGAAAGTACACAAAGGAACCAAGTATTGTTTGGGCCAGCCTGAGGCCCTGAGCACCTCTTCCAATAAAAAGAAAAATTCATGACCGCCTGGATAGTTGGAGATATTGAAGAGTACAAAAATTGAAAGCTTTCTATTGGTACATATGATAATTAGGTAACTGGCCCAAATAAAAGTCCAGAGCAGAATAGGAGAATGTGTAGAAAAAAACCCAGAAATCAAAGGTATGGAAAAAAAAGAAATTCATTTTTGGGACTCGACTCATCAAATCCAAAATCTGCTACCCCTAAAGAGAAAGAAATTGATAAATAAATGTACAACTTCGGCGTCACAAATTTTGTTTTTGCAGGTCCCTTGCTAAATCTGAATTCTTCAGAAAACATAAATGGAAATTTGGGACCCTCTACAACAACTACAAACACCCTGCAAAACTTCCACATCAATTTGTCAAATGAATGATATGCATACATTATCAAATACTCAAAACTCTTGATGACATTTCCAAAACCAAGACCTGCAACCCGGTTAACAATCTCTTCCACGAGCATGGAAGAGCACCATATATGTAACATGCAGTAATATTGCCATGTGTCTGCACCCATTTTCTCCGCATGTCTGCTTGTCTTGTTTATCCAAGACTTTTTGAGTCAAATAAGTGAACCTTCGAGGATGAAGATTAGGCTGGCTTAACGGATTGGGTGGTACTGTGCTGATACCCTTTTGGGCGGTAGCTTCCGCAAGATATAGAGAACAAGTGCAGATGGCAGGATCTCAACCAGCTGTTTTGGCAGTCAATTCTTGAGAAAATCTAAGAAAAGCATGGATGCTACTGAAGAATGAAGTTTGAAGTAAATATATCAGCATATGCTTCAAATATTACCATGTAATAGATGAAGTTCAAAACCGGATGATCCAACACGTCAAGAGATGCATCTGAGTCAAAAGCGGATAATGCTACCTGCAATTCACGACTCCTGAGTTAATACCAGTGTCAGGGCATGCAACCAATACCTTGCAGCCTAACAATATATTTCCATTGCAAGGGGGAAAAAATGGAACAAAAATAGGAGAAAATTGGGGTTTACGTTCAACTAAAGGTGGATAAATTGACCAACTCAAGCAATTAGAGATAAAAAAGATGCACCAAAGATACCTCAGATTGCTAAACAAATGCAAACACCAAGAAGTTGGGCATGTAAAACTTCATGAAACGGTGTAACCCTAGTGATGATGCTATATTCAAAGCCAATAATGACTCCTTATACTTAACCAGATCGGCACCAGTACAAAATAAGTGATATTATCATGCAAGTTCTCATGGTACAGACTCTTGAGTGGGGTTCTCTAGGTGGGGAAGCAGGGATTATATTTATAACAATTCTAACTCAGGGCAACCTCAATGCTTCCTTGTTGGGGGATCTGGAAACACAGATGCACATATTTCTACCATCTAAAATGCACATGCTATTAATATGGAATTGAGATTGAACCAACCGAAAAAATATTATTTCAATGCAGTGTAGCTCGTCTTTGTTCGGTTACAAGGCTTCTTTTCTAGTCCCAGTTTACCATTCTCCTCTTAACATTCAAAATATTGAACTCATGAGTACAAGGTCTAGGGAGTGTTTGGTAATTACCTAAATAATATGGTTTTCCTGAAACTGCATTAATTCCATATTTTTGTCAAATTTTCCAATTTTCTTTATTCTGTCAAATCTGACGCATTTAAGGTGTGATCCTAGCACTTGAGAACTTCGATTCTTTCCAGATACATGAACCACACCACCACTTTAGCCGAAAGAAGCAAACAGGTGAAGATAAAGTCTGGAATTGACATTTCATATTTTCCTCTCTTGACTACTACAATGCTACCCAATCCTCAACTAATTCCATTCATGTTCCAAGTATTGATCATAATAAATTATTGCGTGCTTAAGGATTGAATAAAAGTACAGAAGTTTCCCTCATGCTCAAACAGGTACCGAGGCCACTCAGTGTTTACATTTATTCCCCCATTTCAAAACACTGAACATTTGAGGGTTCACAACAAAAGACAAGATATTGATCCCACAAGTGCACATGGTCTGGGCCTGACCACCTGAAAGAAGCATTTTTTGAGTTTTGAATGGGAGTTCAAATTCATCCCCAAACTACTTCCTCGACCAGCCTATGGACACCCCCAATTGATCCACTTAATAGATGCCAGGACTGAAATTTTTTAACAGTTTCTGCCTCCCTCCCTCTCTCACACAAATAAATACTACGAAGTTACTGATCTCTCTAGCACCATCTGGCACCATGTAAGGGCCAGAAAATTATTAGGTCTTAAATAAATGACAAGCTCAGATCAATTCTCATGAACACAACAATATAAAAGATTTAGGGAAATTATCTGGTACCAGCCCTAAAATCAAAAATAACTTAGTAACCCCAAAAAATGAAAATAATGTCTACTGCAACCCTAACTTGTAACACCATTAATTGAAAATGAGAAATGTCCCTTTTACCCTAATACTTAAACTCTAAATAGAGTCCATTTTCTTTCAAACCATTACATGGAAGGTCCAAGTATCAATATACATGCTAAACCAACCCAAATTGACAAGAAACCATTTCCAAATCAGACCAATTGTTTTGGTTTCAGATTCAATCCTAAAACCACCCACGACCACGACGCCGTGACGAGGATGCAAATGGAGCCGCTGCAAACTCCGGCCAAGAAACAAACTGCACTGGTTATGTCCGAGTCAACTATGGGTTCCATCCCTTTTCTCGCAAAGTGCCCATGTGTCCTGTGATGCACTAACAACATCCATTTATTTTACCTTACTCAAATGGCTTCCAATATCCTCAAACTTCGAACACCAACATTTAAAATCACAAAACCCACAGCTCCATTGAAGCCTTCAACAAGAACTCTCTTCCCATCTCAACCAACTCCTTACGGACCTCACCATTATAATCTCTATGAACACCATCACCTCCACCTTTCCTTATTGCCCCATAAGCAGCTACTCCATCGGCCTTTATTTCTACAATCTTCACTATCATCTTACACCCCACCCACCAGTAAGGAAGAAGCCATCTTACAAGCCAAGACATGTCTCTCAACCACCTTAGAGAAGCCCCTCAACAACCCAAGACTCGCGGCAAGCAAGCTCAGGAAGCAGAACCAGCCCAGGTTCCGAATCGAGATCCCAGTCATTGACGATTCGGCAGTCTTTGTCCCAACTCGCTCTCCAGGTGCTCGGAGATCTACCCATTAGAAGAAAAGGCTCTCCGCATAAGATCCTAATCTTATGGCCCGATCCTACCTCTACAAGATTAGCTAACAAAGCCTTCGAGCCTCTATCATCAAAATCAAACCAGGTTGAACAAATCGACCTTTCTTCGATCACTGATTATGATAACACAGTCTTGAATTCCGCCAATGTAACTGTGTTTTTGGCGTCGGAGGCTTCAAAATTGAGTGTTATGAAAGCGGTTATAGATAGTTTATATCCGAAACCGGTGGTGGTTTTCAATCCCAATTGGGCATTTGAAGAGGAAAGTGGATTAGGGGAATTGAATAGATTTGTTAGATTGTTTGAAGTGGTTTATTCGTTCATGGGTTTGGAGGTCAGAGGAGTTCTTAGGTGTCGTCTTCGCAGGTGAACGGAGTAGAGCAGCAGTGGCGACCAGAAGTAAGGGATATCAGAGCAGCAGTTGTGGATTTTGGGAAAGTATTTCCCAAACTCTGCTTTACTAATTGGGGGCAAAGGTCATTATAGTAACTTAACTTACCCATAAGGGTAGATTGGCTATTTAGCGAAAAAATGACTGATGACATCATCACTTAACGCCTTAAACATAATGGAATGGATGTTTTAGATATAATTTTATCAAAGTGAGGGGTCTACTGGACATTATTTTCATTTTTGGGTGTTACTCCAAGTTATTTTCAATTTTAGGGGTGGTACCAGATAATTTCCCAAAGATTTATTGCAATAGTGTTAGCACAGAGACAACTGAAATACGTTGACACCAAGAAGCAAATTCAGCAAATTCTATGACACAGCATAACCTTGGATCATTAGGTTGGAAATTTTTAATAATAACAGGAAGCGCGTAATTGTTTTTTATTTTTTATAATTTCTGTTTAATTCATTATCAATAACTCAATTGTCCAAGTTATTAACTCCACCAAACTATACGCCTAGTCATTTCTGCGAATAATGATTTGCCATGCAGCTTAGTCATTGATGCAAATATGAAAATTCAAGTTGCACTAAGTAGAACTGCAAGGTCAAAAATTGTCATGCTGTGATGAAGCGAGGGTTCATGGCCTCGAGACTCTTTTCTGCCAAAGCCAAAATCCGAAAGTTTCAGGTTTGATTTTGGTATTGCACAAGGGACAAGGCTTACAATACCCTGACCACCTTTTTTTTTTGCTGGCATGGGGGGGACAGAAAACAAAGATAACTCTCTCTTCCAGAGACTTTCTTCCCGACTGTTTGCCAAGTCCAAAGACAGATCAGATGATTTAGATTGTCATATCAGCCTTTCACACTCCAGATCTCCTAGATGTCACTGAAAGGTGATCCTTGGAAGCTTCTATTTGTGCCTCCAGGTGCAAGACACAGGCAATGTAGGCATTAAGGTCTATATCCAAAGGAAGTATTGTTGCACAAAAAACTAAGTTGATTCTTTTTAAGCATAATTCTTTGTGCAAAGTATTTAATAAATAGTACTTCCAGAAACCTTTTACTCACCACAAAGCATCTGACAAGAAAGCAGGTGAAACATATTGCTGTAACTGATCCAACCTGCAATAAAACACCAAATTAGAGCCTCAAAAATGAGAATTTACTCAGCCAGGAAGAAAAGTGAATGTCAATAAAGTATCCATCACTAGTTGGCCAACTAAATGTACAACATGTATGGAAAGTTTAGACTGACTTTATCTAGACCCCACATGTCAGAGACAGATTGGACCATTGGACATAAATGCATGTACATCATGAAGCTTTTCTTGATAACATAAAAGCACGCACCTCATGAAGCTTTTTTCTTCGCCCTTTAGATTCAATAGGGAAGCGTCTCAGCATGAAAAATAGCCTGCAAGTACACATTAACTCTAGTACATACAAAAGCATCTAAACTAAAAAAAGATACATTTAACTAGAATCTAGATTTATTGGAGGTTTTAAAATTGAAAAAACTCACCTTCCTCCATAAAAAAGGAAACCGAGTGCTGCAGTAAATGATACAACTGGAAAGAAAATGAATAAAAAATTGCACATCAGCAAGTGAAGATATTACACAAATATTAGGGGAAGAGTCTCAAGCACCATCATGAGACCTCTTTGACCGTAAAATGATAAGGATAAAAGTTCTCATGATAAACCTGCGATAAAGATCTTTCCAACGACCTCTACAGCGCTGTTGTCATTTATCCACAGGTATATCCAAATACAAACCTGATAAAAAAATGGTCTCTGATCATACAGAAATATATATATAAAATAAAAAAAAAAACCCCCAAATAATAGAGGCATCAAAATGCCTAAAGCACTAATCAAGATTTAAATAATGAATTCATGTAACTATATAATCCCCTTGAGTATATAAATTTGTAATAGCGCACAGTGATTGTGCAAATAACACAGTATACAACAAGCAACGAAATCAGAGGTCTTAGAAGGTTCCAGCTAGCTCATCTGCCCAAGTCTTTGGCTTTCCTGTAGCCAAGACCCTGGGTCGAGTCCTCCCTTCACCCTCCCTTCTGCCATAACCCTCCAACTTACCAGGAAATATATATATATATATATATATCCCCTCCAACGGTCCAACCCCAATAACCAAGTGAATGTAATCAATTTCATAAGAACCTTTCCACCG
>NC_056567.1:29694252-29733426 GCF_013358625.1 Macadamia integrifolia | reverse complement strand
CCCCCCCCCCACCCAAAAAAAAAGCAGCAGCAGCAGAGATCTCAGACTAAATTCAAGCATATAGCAAAATAAAACAAGTTCATGCAAATGTTACAAGGTGCTCAATGAGATGAAAAGGAGTAGAGGCCAACTAGAATGCAACAGCTGAAATAGAAGATTAGCAATCAAACCAACCTGGCATTGAAAATGTGGTATCGTGTAGGTGGTACAGAAGAAGGAAATTGTAAGAGACAAACGCATACCTGTATAAAGTATATTCCAACATTAACTGAAATGTATACGACCCTGAGCTTATCTGTTGGAAGACTTCTTGCCTGTTGAGATTAGGAATGGAAAAGGTCAGAAATTTTCTATGTTAAGATAATCTTCATAGTTGTCATGGCATGTAGGCAACCCAAAGCATAGAGGGGGCCTGCATGCAAGGTGATACCAACAAGGCAACCAAGGCAAGTAGGTGACCCTAGTTGTCAAGGCACCTAGACGCCAAGGTGCCCAACTAGGCGATGCCTTGACAACTATGACAATGTTTGACAAATCTTGAATCTACCCCTTTATTCCTGCTAGTGCAGCTATCACACAAACTTGTTCAGGTCTGTGCTCCATTGATAAAGCACATGATCAGTACAAGATTGGATATTTACTTTTGTTCCGCTAGAGTGAGGCCTTATCTCAAAAAGGCCAACAAATTAAATTCAGCTTCTAAGTTGCATTTCTTCACTCACTTTAAACAGAATGTTGGCATCCATATGTAAAGCACCAATTCTGTTAGAATTACCACTTGAAGATTCAATTAAAAATTTGAGGTCTCATCATCCTTTCTTTTAAAGAAAAAGCCGATATTTCCTAAGTCCTGTTTTATTTTATTATGTTTACTAATAATGTTGATTGATGGGATTATAATAGAAAAACATATATACCAACAAGTATTACTGTACTTGCTGATGAACTAAAGGTTTATATTAATTCTCTCTGGAAAAATGTTTGGACGTGGACAGAAAGTGAAAACCAACTTTCAAATAAAACTGGGATGTGTACGATTGGCTGTAGTTTTTAAATGTGGTGAAGGTTGGTCTGGTTTAAAAATTCATGGTATTCAATATTATTTTATTTACTGCATTATTTTTTTATGAAATTATTAAAAAAAAAAAAAAAAAAAAGCGACATAAGGGCCAAGAAAAAGGGGAAATAGGAAACAATATACATCAGAAATACGAATGTTTCACATCAGATCTGACTAAGCTCCCACAAATTGGAAGGATCCATGTAATTTTCCTAAAGAAATTTTTTTTTATTCCATAAACTATTAATGTTTGATAATGATGCATTAAAATTACAGCAAAGCATATAAAAGCATGGGGAGATTTTAAGGTTACATTCAGCAACATTTTCATTGATGCACTATATTTTTATGACAAATTAACTAAAATCCCACATAATTCAATAAATTAAAATTTTCATCTCTTTGATAAAAAAAAAAAAATGCAATCCATGTGCCTACTATCACATGAGCTATACTTCTGTAGATTATTATAAAACAAATTGAATGATTTTCTAGATTTCTTTTTTTTTTTTTTTTTTTATTAAAATCAATGTTATGAAAGAAAACCCAAAAGTGAAGGAAAGTCCCAAAATATAAAGAAGAAATTAGGTATTTGTACATATTATCAAATGGAATGGATATATTATGGGGTAATAGGCTATGGAACTATTACCATGTTTAGTTTCAACCTAATTCTCCTACATGCACAATGGAAGGTGATCTCATGTAGGAAGTTTCTTAAACCACTACTGGTGGTTTAATTTCACATTTTATTGTTCCTATATGTATTAAAGTTCCCAGACATCCTTGGTTTTCACAAGATTCCATGGATTTCCGTAACCTTTCAAGGAAGAACTTCTCCCATGGAGAGCAAAATCCATCATGGAACCAACTTGGAACCTTACTTGAGAGGGTTGACCTGCATATGATAGCAAAAGGCTATCAGCTCAAATGTAAGTAAGAATCTAAACTATTTCCACTTGCCTGATGAAAAATCTCTGCCCAAAATAGGACAAGTAGGGTGTACGTTGAGAAGAACAAAAGTCCAGGAAGATCCAACAACACAAAAATGAAGACCTGATCCAAGAAACAACTGTCCCTCATCAATACAAAAAGTCCTTGGACCATAAATGCTACTTAACACAAAATAATATATATTCTCCATTAAGCCACCTTTCATCATATGTAATAATTTGATCAATATTCAATAAGGCTATGTTTGGTAACCAAGAGAAGAAAAGAAAAGAAAAAAAATCAAAAAATTTGAATTTTAGGAGAGAGATAGACACATAAGAAATCATTGTGTAATCATTCCTTTTTTGTCTTATTATGTCTTTTGTACTATTTTCTTTTCTTTTCTTGGTTACCAAACATAGCCTAAGAGTCAAATTATTTCATAGCCAGTTCCATTTGATTGGAATAGATGGAAAGCAATGACCGTCATTAATGGGAAGGAAACAAAAAAAAAAAAAAAAAAAACAACACTGTGAAATCTGTGGTTCCCAAGTAACATAATGGCAAAAAGATCATCCGAGTCACGGATACATCATGCTTTGAGTTAGTAACAGCAACACTTTTGTTACCAACACATTTGACTTTATGGACACATCATGCTCAAATGAAACTTTTCATCTGACATTATTTGAAATATATGAACATTTTGTGGATCATGCATTCAAGCTCAATGTAATTAACTTCAGAAGGTGTTGTTCCAAATTCAACTATCTACTAATAACTATCAATTATGAGCCACTTTAACCAAGCACTTTTATAGTATCTAATAAATTAACCAAAAAAAAAAAAGAGATCAAAAGACAAAGTTCAGAAATATGTCACATTGATATGGGTGCAGCCGTGCAGGTATCAGAATCCAACATGGACACTAGGTGTGCAGGATTCAGCAAACCACTGAAAAATGAAAATAGAATCCACACTCGCTGTGGAAGAGGTAAAATAGATGAGCATGTCTACTGAGTAATATCTTTATGACATCATTGGCTGCTCTTTTTTTTTTTTCCACCACATGGTGGCTTAGTTAGTGCTCAGATGTTGTGTACAGGTTATTTGCATCACCCCCTTGATTCATTTGTTTAGTTTCATCCCAAAAGCATTACATCACGTGGCACAATCAACAAGTCAACTTTGATCAAGACAAGGATGCCAAGGAAAAAATTTCAATACATGGTGAACAATCGAAATTTCATGGATGGCCAATATATATCGTCTCCTATCTATCCGATGAGTTGCCACACCAGCCATCCTTGCTTTGAGGGTTGAAATACAAGGGGTATAACAATCAACCAGATGGTGGGTCATATGTTGAGACGGGCCACAGCATTTTACATATAGCCAACTCTAGGTGTGCTTTGTCTGTGTCAAATTACCCATATCAGCCATCCACATGGCCGAACCATCCTCCTCTTCAAAAGATACATCTAGATTTGCTAGACTGCTAGTCTACTAATCTATAGAAACTTTTGCCTATTATTTATTTTTTGTCAACGAAGCATTCATTATTTTGGTAAACCAGAACAATTAACTACAATGATAAGTTGCTCAATTTATAATTTCTTTTATCACATAATAACTTCATTTATTAATATAAATACTATACTTGTGATAGTCAACTTAACTCTAAAATGAGCCCAATTGACCATAGGCCACAGTTATTTAAACTGCAGTTACATCATAGTCTGAAATTCGATGCCATGTTGAAGCATACAATCCAATCATTTATTTTGATAAGGTAAAATTACTGAGATAACCACGTGTCTGGGTTTTGGCCTTCCCATGGTATTTCAGAGCACAAACTCATTATTCTAGTGAATTTCGCTCTTCTTCCTCCTATAGATCTCCTCAGTGATCCATGGTGGAATTGACTAATAGAGCATGCTGTTTTACACCTGTCTACAAATCTTGTCTTTTTGAGTGTAAAATGTGGCATCTCAAACAAGGTATCTTGCACAATGATTGGTTTTTTCATTGAAACGAGGACTCATTGATGAAAAGAAAACCTAAATTAAAAAAAAAAAAAAGTAAAATGGAGAAGTCTTTGAACTACGTTGAATCAATCAAAATAAGGGGGAAAAAACAAGGTAAACTGCAAATGAGGGGGGGGAAAAAAAAACCTAACCTTCGGCGATAAATTAAATACTTGCTTGTGAAATCCAAAAACAATTGCACGCACTGCAATGTGTAAACACAGAATTAGGGGAAAGAAATAAATTTCAAACTGATACAACTACAATCAAGGCATTTCAAAAAGTCACCTCCGTTTACAATGAAGTTCATAAGATGAAAAACCTTCTGTGTCGTCCAACCATATTCCGGCACTCGCAGTTCAATCCTTATTAATTGAATCTGCAGAACATTAGCAACGAAAAAAGACAAGATCGTGAGATTGCCAGGGTAAGCAGTGGCAACCACTCGAACATCTAGAAACCCAAAAAGCTACTACTTCGTAAAACTCCACACTATTCCAGACATCAACGACTTGTAGCATCAGAAGAAAAAGATTCGAACTTTAATAACCACATCATTCCTAATCTAAGCTCCATGTCTGTACAAAATCCAGAACCGAAATCTCATTCTCAACAAAAGAAAGCTGAAACTGATGATCAGCGAGATAAATTTTCAAATATAGAAAACAATCCCCGATCATAGAAGCAGCACGAAACGAACTCCCGCTGAAGCTCTAAGATAAAAAGAGAATCAAACCTTCATCACAAACCAAAACTAATTCAATCAAATCAGCAAGAGAGAGAGACAGAGAGAGAGAGGGAAGGAAGCAAACCATAGCAACGGCAGAGACGAGGGCATAAGCACCACAGAGGGAGAAGAAGATCCCATCTTGCCAGATACTAGACTCGTTGATCTCATCCCACCAATCAGTAGACAAGGAACCGAATTGCATAGAGGTCATGTTGAGGAACATTCTCGCCATTTTTCCCTCTCTGAGCTTCGTTAAACGAAACGAAGCTCTGCAAAATTCAAAAAAATAAACGAAAAGAAAGCTCAGAATCCGAAAATAGTTAACATCACAGCCAAATACTAGATACAAGAGAAGTAGAACGAATCAAAAGAGAAAGAAGAAAGAGAGGGAAAAGATCAGTATACCAGACGGTCTCAGAAAGAGACGTAATTTACCTCCCGGCTCCACAGTCTCCTTACCTAAGCTTCCAAACTTTAGGGCCTCCTGTGACTCTGTGTGAGGGTGTGAGGGTGTGAGTGAGTGATACAGAGAATGAGAGACTAGAGAGAGAAAAAAGTTGATAACAGTTGACATTGGGTGTAAACATGTAATTTAATACAACACTAGGCAGATAGAGCATTTCGTTAATTAAATACCTATTATACCCTTTATCTATGTCTGAATATACAGGTTTACCACTATCTTTCACGGGAACCCGGGAAGTGGGGCTTCCACACTTCACCACTCCAAAAGTAGTGTCAGATGACGAGGTGACGTCACTCTGAATGAACTAGATCTAACATCCTCCCCTGTGTAAGCGCAGGAGTTCACCATGCTGCCCGTAGCACCAGAGGTGTAAATTGGTCCGGTTTGGTTGGTTCTGGTCCGGCTTAATCTGATTCATCTAAGTTAAAAACCCAAATATTTAGTTAAGTAGGTGTAGGCTATGTATGGACACGTTTCTATTCAGTTATTTATCATGCTAGTTAAGCTCATGTCAATCAGATTATTATGGTTGTGAAGTGTGAATAGGTTAATTGGGTTATAAATGATTTAATCAAACTATAAATAGCCGGTTAATGGTCAAGTAACAGTGTCAGTCATTTCAGTCATAATTAGAAAATCGGGTTTTTCGGTTGGACTTGCCCTTTTCAAAATCAAGTGACTTGGGCGAGTCTAGCCTAGTAATGGCTAGTCGTGTGTTTTTCTTATTTTTATTTTAGGGCAAGAGATCTTTGTCTAGTAGTATTGCTCTTGCACTAGCACAAGATTAATGAGAGTGCAAGCAAGGATATCAACATAGATGGGATTTTTTTTTTTTTTTCATGGGATGGGGTAGTAAATCCGCATATTCTTATGTCTGGCACAAGTTCGATGCAATTAGGAATCATTCTTTTTCGAGTGAAAGGGGGAAGAAAACTACCTGTTTCTGCATGTCTACACCTGGGTGGGTCAACAAAAAAATTTGACATTTTGACACCCTTAGTGGTATCGCTGGTTAAATAAAATAACCAGCATGTCAAGGAGGAGAGAGAATCTCAAAGAGATTAGAGTGTGAGAGGTGCATGACACCAGTAATGTGGTTATCAATTTCATTCTTTTGCTAATGAATGCTCTTCAATTTTTCATATGGACTTTTTTTTTTTTTTTTGTGAGAATTTTCCATATGGATGTTATTAATTGTTGCTATTTTTATTTTATTAAAAATTTGGGAAGAAAAGGACCGCAAGGAATGACCATTGTATACACTTCCATTGGCCCTTTTGTCGATGTAGACCACACAACTAAGTAGCATTCTCTCTCCCATAATAAAAAAGGTGAAACGAAAAAGTAGTTTAGGGCTAGCACAACACAAAAGTCAAAGCACGGAATTGGGCTTTCATTTCCAACCTCTAGTTAGACTTGCAAGCTAAGCCCCAAGCTAAGCCCCAAGCAAAGCCCCACATACCGCTTGCATTCTTGTAGATTTTCTTATAAATTTGGAAGGGTAAATTGGTAATAAAAAATTAATATTTTGAAGGATAAAATAGTCCACTCTAATCCATTACGATCAATATGATACCAAAACCAATATGTAAGACCATGCTCCCACCTTCTATTAATGAAGTCAAAACTTTCATTTTCTAATATTATGATATTATCCCACCATACTAATAACCATGGTGAAGAAGTTCCTTATTTCCCACGTATCAAGTGAAACTTGATCCCAAGTCTTAGAGACAGTCTTCATTCACCAATGTTGCCAAGGATACAGGGGAACAGAGAAATTAAAAGATATTGCCAACTTTATACCATAGGAGGTAAAGGTTCTATGACCGTCGGGTGCATTTTTTCCTTTATCCACGTAGAGGAGAACTTTTTCCATTTTTTTTTTTTTTTTTTTTTTATTTTACAAATTATTTGAAAAATTGCTAATTATGTAAGTAAGAGCAAATGATGTGAAAAGGTAGGGACTATGGTGTAAATTGATTTGATAGAGTTACTTGAGATGTCTCACACTGGGCCTCATTTAACAATGTCGTGTTATACTTAACTGCCCTGGCAAGGTTAGAATCAGGATATCTCCAAAGCTTGATGACAAATCTCATTTAGCATATCCTGTTAGTAATTAACTTAGATAAATTATATGGCCATGGCCCCACTATAAAGTTGAAAAGGCATTTGTTAGTATAGAAACTGACATATTACAACCAAGCTTATCCAAAAATGAAAAAGATTGATATGCTATAACGAATATACTTCACAGATCCTAAAGCTCACCAAGGGTTTCTTGTTCTTCACCAATTCTTTGAGGGTTGCTTGAGAATTTTAAATTTCAAATGTCACAATCATGATTTTAAATTTTTTTTTTTTTTAAACTGTGGTTCTGAATTTTATTACTACAACATATTTGTCGATCTATATTTATTTTTATTTTTTTATGTTAATCAAGATCATCATCGTGGTCTCCACTTAAATCGTAGATGTATAAATAAAGAATCAAACCTGAGACCGTGCGTCTATTTACACAATCTCCAATTCGTCCTAATCATCTGTATCGATATTGTATGAAGGCTGATAATGTTATATGATATTGATATCGAGGTATCATCGAAAAAATGGATCAAATTACATCTAATAACAACATGATTTGATCCGACTTCAATTGATACATATTGATATCAGACTGATACAAATGTTTGCAACCCCATGAGCATTCTTCCAACACTTGCACAACTATGAATCCACTTAGGATTCATAAGTGTGGGGATACTTTCCTACACCCTCTCATATCCTAACCATATTGGTCCTATGGACCCACACTAAATTTCTTTTCCCTCCTTGACCATATAGAAATCTTATTGAATGAAATCGTTTCAGCTGAACAGATTTGGGTCGGTCAGGGCTTTTGAGTTTTTGGGCTAGCAGATCAGGTCGGCATGGGGGGTAGCAGGTCAGGTCGGCAGCCCATGCCTCAACCTAACTATTTTAATATGGCTGCTGGCCGGTGGATTGTCTAATGAGACAACCCATGCATTCACTAATGAACAACAACAACAGTTTGGTCATGTCTTATTTCAGCTTCGGTTATCGGTATGCCGATATCGATACAATATCAATCTAGATTATATTGGACTGGATCAGTGCATATCGGTCACTTTTGTTTTTTGTTTTTTGTTTTAAAATATATATATATATATATTTATGGTTTTACCCCTAAGACAATATTAGTAATTGATCCGGATTAGAGATGCAATTGGATTGGATTTAGATCGCATGTGATCGGATCTAGGTATTTATTGACCAGATACCGAGACCACCAAATGGATATGGATACAGATCGAATTTGGATTTTCAATCATCCGTTTATTCTCCGGGTTGTGCAATCTAGATCTTCTTCCTCTCAGTGAATACAATTTGCTCTTAATCCATATTTTTGAGTTGTCTTAGTTCTTTTCCTTATTCTTTAGAATCTGTCTAAACTTCAAGAACCTTCAAAATCATTAGTTAATTATTTAATTGGATCATATAATTATTTTACAGATAATTTAGATTTTAATCTAGATACCCTTTGATCAGATACGGATACACCTAAACGAATAAGGATGCGGATTCGAATTCTGATTTTGGCTATCCATTTACACCCTTAATCCAGGTCGGTCAGGTATTGATATCAATCTCAGCCGATTCAGCTGATCCGATACCCATACTTAGAACCATGGTTTAAGCAATCTCTCTCTCTCTCTCTCTCTCTCTCTCTCTCACACACACACACACACACACACACACACACACACACACACACACACAATACTGAAAGCCCAAGGATCTAGTGAGGACTATGTTTGTAATTTTGGAGACCAGACAAAGGCAGGTTCGGGTTGGAATTAGACTAACTATATCCAACTAGAAGTCAAATGTGTCTAACACCAGCGAAGAAGGATTTAACCTAAAGTTTAGTTTGGTACCATACTGCAAGATATAGGAGTTGCTTTGACTGTTAGGGGAGTCATCAATATGTAGAAATCAAGCAAATTAGACAGAAACTATATTTTGAATATTTTGCCCGCGTAATTCTCTCACTTTAGCCTAGAGAATGTTTGAACTTCCAAGTCCCCACAAATTTCAACCGCCAACTAGTCAAACCCTAAAGGGAGGGAAAGAGAAAGTGGAGTTAAGCTTTTTCTTTTTTTTTTTATTATTATTATTATTTTTTTTTTTTTTTTTTAATAAGATGAGATGGAACTATTTCAATTAATTATGGTTTTTTAAAGAGAGAGGGTTTTCCACGTTACCAATGTAAGATAAGAGTGTCAATCAATTGTTTGGTTCAATTTTGGTTAGGTTGAATAGATTTTTTGTTTTATTACTGGACCAATTCAAAACTAAACCATTAAAGAACTTTTTGGTTTTGGTCTCGTTTTGCTGTTAGCAGTTTGTAATCAGGCTATTGCTGGCCTTGGTCTAGTCTAGTTTCGGATTTACATGCATAAATAAGGAAATTAATGGGTTACTATCGGTATAGTTTCAGTTTTTCAACGAGTTCAGTTGATCGATGCCTATCGGTTCTATAAAATCCAAACTTGAAACTAAAGCAATAAGGATTCAATATGGTTCCATCAGCCTAGTTAGCAATTCGGCCGAATAATTCGCGAATTATTAGGCCGAACCGAATTTTTCTGAATTAAATCAAAAATTCTGACCGAATCCGAATTAAAAATAAAATTCGGTAAAAAACGTGAATTTTACTAATTTGAATTTAGAACGCGAATAATTCGGGCCAAACCGAATTAAACTGAATTATTCGGTCCACTTAAACAATATTTAAAAACAAAAAACAAAAACAAAAAACAAAAAAACAAAAAGACAGAAAAATAAAAAATAAAACGTCATATTCACTTTTTTGACCGCTTTTTTGATCGAATCCTTAAATTAATCAATCTAATTATTCTAAATAATTCTCCACCCAAATAATTTTCGAATCCAAATTTACTTAACTGTGTCCATCAGGGTAGAACTTTGGCACCTTAGTGTGGGGGAAGAATTTCCTATACCATACCAAACATTGTGTGGAAACAAATTCGCCACAAAAGAACCCACGTGATTGAAAAAGAGAGATATTAATATGGGTCCCACATGGTTGGGATGTGGTGATATGTTTTTCAATTTTTTGAATATGTTGGAAAGGAAAGGGTAGCAAGCAATGAGGATCCCCACAAAAGTAGTACGTACACAATAGGGTTAGGTAGATCATTAATTAACCCACGTGGACCTCTTTGGATGAAGTTAAAAATTATTTTGAGGCCAACCTAACCTTCAATGAGATAATATTAGTCTAATTGTATATTAGGAGTGCATCACCATAATTAGATATTTATTTATTTGTTTTATGGTGTTTTATGTAAAACAATTTTTGCAGTTAGTAGTTCTCCACATGATCAAAATACAAGTAGATTGAAGTTTGAGAACCTTCTATTTTTTTAGGTAGAAAATATATTCATTCAAATAACCGTAAGATCAAATAAGATGCCAACAAATTGAGGAGGAAAAAGAAGTGAAACTAAACTAAACCTAACAATTATAGCATATGCACCTTTAGAAACTCTAAACTTAGGTGTAGCTCCTCTTCTATCAATTTCATGTTAGTGAAGAGGATTAATGACTCCTAGAGTCCTAAGACCAGCTTCTCATGTCCCAATCAATATTTTGAAGAGATATAGCCAAGCACTAAAGAATTAAATCTCTAGCATGAAAGCTCCTCCTTGATCTCCATCTCTTCAGCAATTTCAAATGAAACATTCTAATTGGAGAGATTTTCTTTCACATTGTAATTATACTATCATTGAAATAAAAACTCCCCCACCGCAGGTTTCGCATCAAAAAAAAAAAAAAAAAAGGGTTCACACCTAAAAGGGGGGGGGAGGGGGGGAGGATGTTCTTTTTGTCTAGGAGTGTGGCTCCTATGCGAGAAGCAATTAATGTCTCCCTTTTGGTTCAATCAATGAGATATAGGAAGGTCATTTTATAAAGAAAAAGAGAGAGACATACACAAAGGTGCAGGTGTGGGAGCTACACTCCTAGAAAGAAAACATTATTCTGAAAGAAATATATACACTATTAAAGAAAAAGAAGTACTTCCTTCTCACAAGATGCAATATAAGTGGACAACGTGTAAATCCTCTCTCCTATACCATAATTTTTTTATAGTTTAATTATTTGTTTAAAATTAAAAAATAAAGATATCCGTACCACATTAACCAATCTATATTAATTAGATGTTGTTATTGATCACAACTGATACCAATACGACCAATCCAATAATAAGCCTCTTTTTTTACAAGTGTGACAACTCCCAACTTCCATTTTGGAGAATGAGGACTATGATTTAAGGAAGACTTCAAAATATGGTTTCAACATTTATACCATGAAGGTAAAGGCAAAGAAAGGTGCCCTTCAGTGAAAAAAAAAGAAGAAAAAAACCTTTATTTTCTTTGAGGACAACAATAATTTGCATACGTTAAGCACATTTAAATATCACCCGATCAAGGAGGGGTGCACAGAGATGTCTACAAAGGAGGTTTAATCAAACTCTAAAAATATATAATGCATTCCAAGTTGATAGTAAAGAAGAAGATTAAAATAATAGGTGATATTAATATCAATAATACAATTTAGGAGAAAGTATCACTAAGCAAGTGGTGTAGCCTACTCTCCTCATATCATTTTTATAAATTCTTCAGCGGGGGGGATCACTACCTGGTCACATGGTTATTGCGCCAGCATGGGGACCAATCAGGGAGGCACACATGTATCCAAAAAGAGGGCATGGTGATCTTTTTGCTACCCCCTTCAACCAGCTAGTATTATTTTTCCCTAAATTCTTTTGATGTTGAAGTGAAAAGGGATACATTGACTAAAATCAGAGTGGGGCAATGGCAAAGGGATACATTAGGGGTTGTTGTTGGGAGCAATGGCAAAGGACTCTTTCTGCCTGCGCAGTGGTATGGGTTCGAGTCTTGGAAACCAACCTCTCCGTAAAGGGGGTAAGGTTGTCTACCTATATACCCTCCCAGAACTCTGCTTAAGTGCGGGACGCCTTTGTGCACTGTTAACGACCTTTTTTTCAGAGTGGGGCAGCTGAAACGTGGTGGGCGGCTTGGGCCTTAACCCATTTCTTTTACATGCCAGGGCCATTCGCCTCTTCACAAAAATAATAAGCGTATGATAATTCACGTTATTATGACAAAAAAATTTCTCTAGTCTAGCAGGTCTACAAAGTTTTCCTAAATTGGCATACAAATCTATCATGTGGTAGATGGAGAGAGCTGAAATTTTGGAGGCAGGTGGATCCTTGTTCACATGTTAAGTTTCAGTTGAAACAAAGTTAACCAAGTGACAATAATAAGGTTCTTAAAGTCCAATATATAAATGAAACCTTCTGAGAAGAAATAGAAGGTTGAAAATATGAGAGAATATGCAAATAAATGGGAAAAAATATGATTGAATCTATATATGAAATTTAACACATGGCCTATCTTTACCATTTTCTAGATATCCATATGCTCAAGATTGTTGTCTCACACTTCCACATGGCTAAACATTGTCTCAATCTCGAAATACTCTCTAGTCTTGCAAGACTAGAAAAACTTTTGCCTTATTTGTAAATTTCAACGCGAGCTTAAGAGTTCATGATCATGTACTTTTGAGACTGTTTGATATGCATTCTCATAATTTTTGAGTCTAGAACACATCTGAGGTGAGAAAATAGAGAAAAATCAGGTTCAAAATGCATTTTAGATCCAGAATCTATTCCAATAATGCATACCAAACATAAAATCAGTCTACTTTCACAGACTCCATTAATTAGCTTCATTTTCATATAACAAGAAGAAACAAAATGATTCTCATTATCAGTGTTTTAAAGGAATTGGAACGTGGTTTCTTTCTTTTGCCTATATTACTTGAAGATGAAATGGTATCTGTGATCTGTGATCTGTGATCCACCGGCCTCAAAGGAGTGTAAGAGGCTGCAACAACCAAACAATGGAAGGAAAGAAAGGTAGAGAGTAACAGAGACAAGAATTTACAAGCATGAAGGATCTTCAGCCACCAAAACCTGGGAAGGAAACGAGGCAGGTATGCACCTCATGGACAGTGCACAGGGAAAACATAAGAATCTAATAGGAAAACAGTCCGCAATATGAAGTAAAATATTGCTCCCTAATTAGAAAAGCGAAGTACTAGTCTCTGCCGGTCAGAAATAACCACCAATCTTTCAAGATTCAAACATCATCCCAGAAAGAAGTTCGGGGAAAGAAAAAAGCACTTAGGACTAGAAAGAGAGGAGTCCTCATGGACTTCGATAAACAACGAAGCAGAGATATCTCCTTTAAAAAGCTAGTACATAAGAAATGGTACCCTTCAAATTATATGCCTATTTAAAATACCAAGAATATAGTTGAATAGTAAAACAGGAACAAGAAAATGCTTTCATTATGTGAAAACATATGTCAATGTGCACTAGAAGTAGAACAAAAAGGAACTGGAAGGGTTTCTTATTTTTTGGTTGGGGTGGGGGTGGGGGAGGAAGGGAATGTATACAGTAGGCAGCTGATAATTGAAGGAAGTAGTTTCATGCATTTCCACCTCCTCAAGAATTCCCTTTGCAGACATCATTCACTTCATGTGAAGAAGCAAAACAAAAAGAAAGGTGGGGGGGGGGGGGGGTGTGGGGTGAGGATATATTAGGAAGGCTGAAAATCAGTAAACTAATCTCATGCATTTGAATATAACCTTAATAATTCCGCTGTACATGTCATTCACTTCTCACGAAGCAGGCTCATTTCCAACTTTGTATCTCTGGGATTGTCAACCCACATTGCCCTACAAACTTCAAACATCCATATATTGCCAAAGAAAATTACACTTGTAAAATCAATCTAAAAAAAAATTTAGCCAACTATATTAGTCGACAACCAACAAAAATTACTTCCAGAGATAAGACTTCTGAGGCTACTAGTTGCAACTGTCACTCTCCTCCACCGTATATGAGATACTTCATTCCCCAATAGAAGTAGTCCACAATATCATTAGCTAAGCAGTTATCCTACGGATTCTTTTGGTATCAAGAACAAGAATCCAATTGGGATGAATATGCAGATCACTTGAACAAAAATGCCCAATAGAAGGTTCTCGAAGGAACCTGATGAGATGTTCAGCACAGAGGCCAAACCGGCACCTACAAATGATCCCAATGTGGACCCAAGGTTATTTATGGACATGAAGAGCGCAAATAGGGTCCCCTCGATACCCGGTGGGCAAAGCTGTCCAGAGAGTATCAGGAATGGCATAAACCTGCACAAAAGAAAATAGGAAGTCAGGCTATCTGTAAGATGTTTGCTAGTCTCCTCAACCTTGTAATAATACTTGGTTCTTGAACAAGTTATTAACAGTAGTTCCTAATTAATGAGGCCTGCACTGTTTCCATTTCCATTAGATTCTAGAAAGTGTGTACTTTTCCCTAATCTCTTTAGCTATCCGAAAGTTAACACAGTTAAGAGAGTTTCTATACGTATATGAATGGCTCTGGGTTTTCACAGAAAAAATGTTGATGTAGATCGAAGGAGGAAGAAGGGAAGGAAGGCCAACCCAAGCCTATCGAGCTTAGCCATCATCCAGCCAATAGCCAAGTCTGGCCAGCCAGCCTAGACCCAAGTATTTATGGACCAGGGTTGCATCCAATATTACATGTTATTTAGTCCTTACGTGGAGGACTATAGAAGTTTCTACTTGTTAATTTTATTACATTCCAACTTATTAGTTAGTTTCTCTTTTGGAGTCCAATGTAGGCTGGATCTTATAAAGCCTTATAAGTTTCTATTTTTCCGGTTGTTTCTATTCTGTAACTACATGTTAGTTACTAATTTGGGAGTCCACAGAAGGCTTCTATTTGTACAACTGAATACAATTATACAAATTTATAAATAAGAGGAGAGGGCTGTAGCAGCCCATGACTTTGACAAGTACCTATGGCCGTTATGCTGTTACTCTTGTGTGGGCTGTAGCAGCCCATGACTTTGACAAAGTACCTATGGCCGTTATGCTGTTACTCTTGTGTGAAGCATGAATTCTGTGAGATGCAGAACACCTGAGATTGCTGGTGAGAGACTAGCAAGGCATGAGTGAGAAGCTCTTTTCATATCCCCTACCCCTATTTTTCTTCCATTCTATCTTCTGCAGTACAAGAAGTTCCAGATCTTATTCAACCATACTCGTTCATTCGATAATTGTTTGGAGATATATTGTTACCCTACAATTGTAAGACTTGTTGAGTACTCTGCAATGCTGCTTGGTGACCATTGGAGGAGGTTTATTCAATAATGGAGAGAGGAACAGCTACTGTGCGCCAGCTTCTTTGGGATGTAACAGTTCCTGCAACACCCCTTTGGTTACTGCTTTGTTAAGCTATTGATGTGGGGAATCCAGCCATGAATTTGGGATGATTTTGGAGTATTATTATCTCCAAGGATAACGTTCTACCAAGAGTAGGTGATTATCTGTCCAGCATATCTGGAGTTTGGTAGAGTTCCTAATCTGAAACTTGAGTTCAATTTTGGTTCACCCACTCATATCACTGAATTCAACCAATGGATTACTACGAGGTTTTGGGAAGTTGTTCCCATACCAGCCTTACACGATTCAACTTTGAGGCTGATCCAATTTGTTGATTGATTGTCAATGAATTTTTCTCCTATTCTGGCCTTTACTCTTGCCCTGTGATTCTGCCTGTCAGGTTGGAATCTGAAACTTTCCTTCGGAATGAATTGATTCCATCCATTTGGTATCAAAGCTATGGCAGAGGGAAATACAAGGACTCCGGATCAGACCCTTGATCCTTTCAATCGAATAACTGAGATGATGCAACAGATGTCTACAGGACAGAAGCAACTGTCCAACAAGATGACTGCCATGTAACGACGGATGTGTATTCCTGTTCCTGCACAAGGTAGCTTTGCATATCAAGGAGTTGAAAGGAGGTTGGGGGGTGGGGGGGCAGCCAACTCATTCTACAGCCAACAACACTCAAAAGATTCATGGATATAGAGCCACTGAGGTTTCCCACACCCCAATCCATCTTTGAGGACTATATGAGATCATATTTTGAAGGTAATAATGGTGTCCATCATAGGCACTTTGATGATTCCCAAGGGGTTCGACTAGAGGTGAAAGAATACAATGGAAATTATGATCCACAAGTTTTCAATGATTGGATGAATGCTTTGGATGTTTTTTGAGTGGTACAAGTTGATGGAGCCAAGGAAGATAAAAGTAGCATGAGCAAAGATTATCAGGCCAGCCAGGTAGTGGTGGAACAATCAAGAACTAGGGTTGCACAGACAAGATACAGAACCCACAACTTGGGCTGAGATGAAAGAAGAACTAAAAAGCAAGTACCTTCACAAACTTTCCGAGCACAATTGCATTATCAACTAAAATCCTTGCAGCAAGGCATCCTTTTTGTCATTGAGCACATGCAACAATTTATTTGCTTGTTTTGCGGATGGGATTTGAGGAGAATGATACCCATCTTTTGTCTTGATTCACGTTGGGAAACAACCATAGATTCGGCAAGAGCTTGGCGTGGTTGACATTTATGAAATACAGGGTTATTTTCAGAAGGTTCTACTGAAGAACTATTGAGACCTTCTTTAAGATGCCTGGATTCCATCACACGGCTCTAAATATAGTTGAATGGTAAACCGAGATCCATATAGCCAACCCCATTTAATTGGCAAAATGTTTTCTTGAATCAAGTTGTATAGTAATATGTATCAATATGGGTATCTCAAAAAGTTTAAAGATTCTATTAGAGGAAACAATCTAGCAATAAAACAGAAATAGGTGCAGGGAAAAGTATGGCATGAGTGCATGTTGTGATATGTTCCGTGAATTCAGTAATCGAAGGGGCAAATAGCAGAGAAAGGTAAAGTACACATACTTAAATTGATTGACTGCATCGGCAAGAGCAGACCCACATAGAACCATAAGCTTATCTGATACGCCAAATGAGACATTCAATCGAGACACAAGAGCGATATCAAGGAGACTCAAAATAGCAAGACCAACCTGGGTCAACCTGTATGTTTTGTTTTGTGGATAAAAGAAAGTAGTTTCAGTGAAAACATTATCAATAATCAAAAAAGCATGTGGCAAGACTTTCCTGCCAAAACGGAAAACATCAAAGGGAGAAAGACTTGTAAACAGACTACTTACATGAGAATTCTTCTTAACTTCATGGTCTTCAAGAAGCGATTGAAAATGAAGGTTCCAACCATGAGGCCCAACCATCCAATAATGCGTGAAGTACCCAGAAAGGACGCATCCAATTTTAAGAATTCGGTCTGGTAATAGAACATGACCGACGAGAGGTTTGGAACAGTAACATTTGCTAAGAAAAACCAAGTCATCGGTCTGGCCTTCCCAAAATAAATTCAAACACAAAGTAACCATGATAAGTAAGATTAACATAAGGAAGATTCTCAAAGAGGGGGGAAAAGTAACTAAAATATATAAGAAGAAATATAAATGACAAACCAGGTTAACCTTGAGGGGACCTACCAATGGTGGACACTACATTAGGAGAAACTGATAGTGGTGGCCTGGTGGGTCCCACAGATGAATCTTCCAAAGAACCCAACACAAAACACAATCAAATGATCAGAACCATCCTTCTTCTTTTTTTTTTTTTTTTTTTTTTTTTACTTATTGATGGAACCAGTTACCAATCTTTATATGAGTGCCCTAACAAATTATCAGGTTTGAGTTAAAAGCATAACATTGGAATTTGCGAGTGTGTTCAGCATTGAAGAGAAACAGCAGGAGAGACCAATGAACAGTGACCACCACCACCAAGTTAAACAATATCGCATCGGTAGATGATCCCCAAGGTCTAGTAGTAGCATTGATTTATTCAAGACCTACCTGAGGATGATGGGTTGCCCAAATGCCTGACACAAACTATAGATAGCTGACTTTATAGACTGGAACCACTGTACAGCCAAAGAACCATCCTTTTGCGGAGTCTTAGATCCAGTTGAGATGAATTTTCCTTTTTTGCTGTTTTTATGGCTCTTTTTTCTCCTCATAGTACTTTCCCTAGAATTTTTAACTGATGAATCGTCAGAATCTGAGATGCTACCATTTCTATCTTCTCTATGAGAGCTCTTTGAATTACTAAGCTTTGGAAAAACTTTGACACCAGAAGAATCCTCTTCAACCAAACCACATGATAATAACTGCATGGCTGGGAGTATAGAGAAAAGAAGAAAAATTGTTCCTATCTGTAAGTTGGTAAGTGCGAATCCCCCTAACAAACTCCCGAAGATTCCACCAAAGGCCATTGACAACCAAGACATTGACTGAAGGTCTCCAGCAAAAGCTGCCCTGATCAAGAGAACAATAAGAACACAAGTCAGATCCCCCAAACATGAATGAAAACATTCAGGTAATAGTCTGAAAGACTACAAGAATTCCAAAGAGCAGTGTACTTCTACCAGCAACAACATGCAACGATTGGCACAAACCATGTTTAGAAGTCATACATATGAGATCAACAATAAGAATCAATCCGTGCAGATGAAAAAAGCATACATTGGCACCCCTCAACCCCCCCCCCCCCAAAAAAAAAAGAATCAGTAATTCTGCTGAGGAGAATTATTGCAATCGTCCATCTGGTCTAGTTTTGGCACAGGGAAATCTCCAATGTGGGCCTGTGGCACTCATCAAATGGTAGGTCGTCTAGCATCTATACGTAAAACAGTATGCTATTGACATATTTCTGTTGCAGTCTGGTTGATGGGATATTCAGAACTCATCTATACAAAGAACTGAAAAAAGTAGCAAAATGAAAGAACAAACGTACCGCTCACACCGTACTGCTTCAGCAATCATTGCATCGATCACAACATCTGTCATGGCTGAACCTAGGTTTTGCACTGTTAAAATAATCATAAGAGGTCCACTGGAACTCCTCAGAGATGCATTTAGCCCTAGAATTAGCCATGGGAATAGAGATAATATGGTTGAGATGAATAAGTATGGTATCCTTTTCCTCCCTAATATAGGAATACAATCCGACAAGATCCTGCCAAGAAGATAAAAGTTAGGCCTCTGCCAAAAAAATAGAACCACAGAAATAACGCAAAATGCCATGTAGTACACCATATACCTGCTTGATTATTGTACATACAAAACCTTCATCAATCAAGTTTTCATTCAGCCATTACTTTTACATTATTAGACATGCAAAAGTGTGAACATTGGCACCAAAAAGGAAATCTACATATAAGTCAGTTTGGACGTCTCCGAACTTAAAATGGTATGTTATGCTTTATATTTAATTTATTTCTCGAGGCAAACAGAATGAAGCTCATGCTTAAAGTTTATACTGATGACGCACATGAGACTCTCAGACCAAAAATGTTGGGCCCAATTGTTTGTATTATCATTACTTTCTTTCAAAATATTGTCCCCAAATTTGTTATACTTCCTTTATATCTTTAGAATAAGTCATGCATTTTATATATTTTTTCAATTATTATAGAGTCATGTGAAGCTAATGCTCCTAGCTCCATGTTGCAAGGCTTACAACATGTTGCTTTTTATGCAAGTCAGACAACCCTCATCATACTTCATGTTAAATACACTCGTCAAAAGTAAAAGTAATATACAAAGACAAGATAAGGAGAAAATCACAAGCTCATATATAAAGAGATGCAATTACCTCCCCAACCCCCCCAAAAAAAAAAAAAATGGTATGCCCTAATCTACCAATAATCACCCCATGAACTTTTCTCTGTTTTAGTGAGGCAAACCCACATGGAAAGGATAATGTGGCAATTTCGACCATTGAATATCCAAGGAATGTCTGGATAGACCACTTTTCAAATTTCAGATTAAAATTCAATCATATATCTTTCCATGTATTGGAATTTTCCTCTTGTACTTTTCTAGCCATCCATTTCATTCCAATAGGGTATCATTTTTCCACGGGATTTTCTAATGCTTAAAATTTCAGCCCTATCTGACCTGCCACATGGCAATACCTTTGCGCAACCTTGAGATACCCTCAAGGCCATGTGACCTAAAGAATAACAACAACAACAAACTTAGCCTTATCCCAACTTAATGGGGTCGGCTACATGAATTCATACAAAACAAAATAGAAAATGTCCAAACAGAAAAGGGGGAAGGGAGAGATGGAGAGATGGAGAGATGGAAAGATGAGAGATGAGAACAGAAAAATGAGAATAAGAGGAAAGAGGCACAACCCAACAGTTAGGAAAATCTCAGCTAAATGGGGTTGGCTGCATGGATCCTTGCCCTCCAACAGGCTCTATCCAAGGTCATACTTGGGACAAGACCGAGACTATGCATGTCATTCCTCACCACTTCGTCTATGGTCATTTTAGGCCTGCCCCTACTCTTTTGGCTCCTTCAGTCTGAATCCGGTCACTCCTCCTTACTAGGGCGTCCTCCATTCTCCTTAAAACATGGTCATACCACCTCAAATGACCTTCACGATGCTTGTCGTTGATTGAGGCAACTCCCAAAACAGCTCTAATATGCTCATTCCTTACTTTATCCTTCCGAGTTTTACCACATATCCATCTTAACATCCTCATCTCAGCCACACATAGCTTGTCAATATGACTTCTTATGTAAAGTACAAAAATTCGGTGGAGACTAAATAGGGGGAAATATAATAAATAATGAGAAAAAATAATAATAAAGAGATAGGAGGAGAAAAAATATGGAATTCCGTAGTTGATAGATTAGCTTTACAGACCACGCTTGGGGTCTTGGCTAATTGACAGGTAGCCAGCCTCTTGACCTTATTGAGGAAGCCATGATCTCCTTCTCAAGGAGAGAAAACATAGGAATCAATTATTATTCAAGTCCGTCTTCTCTTCATTCATGATCTCTAATAAATAGGGTTGTACAGCCATTACATAACTTACTTTGTTACAATTACTATCATATCAAATAACTACCCAATAACTCCATAACACTACAAGTTTCATGATACTACAATAACCACACCCATATCGTCAATGTAGATAATTAATCCACGTGCAGGTGTGCACGAAACATCTTGACCGCCCAACATTCCGCCTCATACATCATAGTTAGATGCACAACAGTCCTATAGAATGTTCCATTGAGCTTTAGAGGGATACGCCTGTCACATAAGACTCTGTACGCACCTCTCCACTTCATCCATCTCACTTTCATTCTCTGTGAGATATCATCCTCTATGTCATTTTTTTCATTTATAATAGACCCCAGATATCTAAAACAATCACTTTGAGGAATCTCTATCTCCTCAATTTTCACCATTTCATTATCCATCATAGAGTGGCTAAATTTATACTTTGCATACCCCATCTTTGATCTACTAATCTTAAAACCTCTTGATTCTAATTTTGATCTCCAATCCCCACTTTAGTCTCATTCACTAAAACAATGTCATCTGCAAAGAGTATATACAAGAGGACCTCATCTAGAATGCTCTTGGTTAACTCATCCATGATAAGCGCACGCAAATAGGAGCTTAAGGTCGATCCTTGGTGTAACCCAATTGTAATTGGGAATTCCTTGCCTTAACCTCCCACATATCTCACACTAGTCACCACGCCCTCATACATGTCCTTAATTATATCCATATATATACTTGACACCTCTCTCTTAACCAAGACATGTTGGATCAAATCTCTATGAACTCTGTCATATGCTTTTTCTAGGTCAATTAAGATCATGTGGAGATCCTTCTTGTGGGCTATATAATTGTCCATGATCCTCCTCAGTAGGTAGATAACCTCTATCGTAGATCTACCTAGCATAAATCCAAATTAGTTATCCGAGATCTTAGTTTCTTTTCTCAGGTGGGCTTCAATAACCTTCTCCCATAGTTTCATAGTATGACTTAGTTTTTTGCTTAGTTATTGCAGCTTTGAATATCTCCTTTATTTTGTATATTGGAACTACAATGCTTCTCCTCCAATAACTGGCATCACTGGATCCTAAAAATAATCTATATGGGTTTCATACTGGAATTACATAGAAATATATATATATATATATATATACACTTTAAACTTTTAATAATCACCACCTAAGCTTTTGTCTCTAAAAATTATTTTGTTTAGCATTTCATTATTATGTATTTTCTGCAGAAAAAATAATAATACATTTTGAATGAGTATCCTATTTTCCTCTATTTGAACATTCCGGTATATTTTTGTTGCTTATTCCTTGTCTAACACCCATTTATTGGTCGAATACAAATTAAGATGCCATTTTCAAGTTCAAAAGTTTAAAATTGAAGATTTAAGAGAAATAGACCAGTACCCATAAAGTGGTTTTATACTCCATGGGAAAAATACTACAGAAGACACAAGCTGGGAGGCTGACGGTGACAAATTAAGCCCGTCTTTCAGCTGATAAGAGACTGCAGTCCATACAAATGATCTGAAACCCTGCATTCACATGTAACCATTGAGATTTAGAAAGAGAGAGAATGATAGATAGTGTAGTTGAAGCTGAGGAACAGAAAATTGGAGAAAGTCCTCACTGACAGTTCTAAATACCACATACAACAACTGTTCTAAATGTGCACTCGACAAGAAAAAACTACAATAAATGCAGAATGCATGCAGTTCTAGAAAATAATTATTCAATTTGGTACAGGAAATCATCATACGGGAGACTCACGTCTCAATCCACATGATCACAGTCCTACAATGTAAATCACCATTTTCATTTGGGTTTGAAAGATACAACATCCTTCTTATATTCCTTGGGTTGAATTTTACATAATTTCAAGAAAAACTACTTTGTGGAACTAGCAGTCAATATGTTGAAGTCACAGGATGCAGCCAAAGATATGGGTGGAGCATAATATCATGGGCTAAAAGGGCACATGAAAAATCCAAAAGAAAAAGTCCCATGCAAAACTGTGAAAAGAAGAACAAAAGACTGCAGTAAATTGCATAAACTTTGCAGTCAAAAGTCTCTTAATTTTTTATGCTGGTATTCCCCTCTTGCCTTGCAGTAATGAATTTCTGATATTAGAGAAGAGCAGGACAATGGGATGAATTTTCTATTACTACGCAATGCTTGAAAAAGAGCTCATCTTGGGTCTTACTTGGGGCAAATCCAAGAACAAGAGAGTCTCAGAATCCTATCATAGAGAAATACGAAGAGAAATACGAGAGAAAATGACAAGTTAAAATAAGTATATCCCATTGAGAGGTAGCCAGTCTTCTATTTTACTATCACTTCATATTTAAGGCTCTAGGAGAAAAAATTCCACTGACTGCCCACAAACCAGAGAAGATAATGAAAAACCCCATTGGGAAAGGTGGCCTTGTGATGAGAAATATCCAAAGAAAGAATAAATTGGCCAAATCACCACGGTGGTATCCTAGGAGAAAGAAAGCTTGTGGCATAGGCTACAGTCTGGGAGGTGAGTGTGACTCAGGTCAGCCAATGATCACCACCCTTGCACGTTCCCTCGGAATAGCATCAGAAGACTGCTTCAAAAAGTGTACATATCTGTGACATTGATGATTGATGTGGATGAAGGATGAAGAGTTGAAGACAGCCTGAGAGTTTTTCGCATAGGGTCCTTTTCTCATAAAATGTGGCATAGGGTCACTAGATCTGGTTATGGTATTGGATATAGGAGGGACTCGAATTCAGCCACTAGTCACCCTTGCATATTACTCTCCATCATAGATACCTTCACCTCTTCAAAATTCAAACTCCCAATGTTTAGCAAAGGTTATCGCTGGACATATATTCTTTCCATGGCATGCGCTGGTCTGTGATCTGATTTATGGAAAGCATTGGGGGATGTAGAAGTAGAGGGAATCAGACTCTGTTGGCCATTAGGAAGATGTAATTATTCATTGTGTCAAATGGAAAGAAGGACTTGGATCTTATCTTGTAAGATACTTTTCCCTCACGCTCCATCTGGTTTGTTTAAAATTTTGAAGAGTAAATTAAAACCAAAACAAAAACAAAACAAACATATGTGGTTTTGCAATCAGTTTCACTACAGCACCTGCTGCTCTAGCTAATTGTCCACCCTTTCCAAGTGTGATTTCTATGTTGTATGGTCGTGCCTAAGGGCATATCTGTTGAATTACATTCTTCTTTTTTATCAATCAAACCCCTTCCCAAACTGTACAAGCTTCTTCCAAAGCATTTTCAATTCATACCATACCAATATATATCTGTATCTTATAATTTTTACTAAAATTATCAATCGCTCAGCTTCTGTTAGAAAATATTGAAGAAGAAATATGTTACTTTAGTTTCCATCTATTATTTAAAAGGCTAACTATTTTCTGTTCTGTCATTGGTCTTCCTTCTGAAAATTTTTGATTTTATACATTTTGTATCCAACCAGACGGAGCCTTTCCTTCTTATTGGCCTAATACACTGCCCTAAACCAACCCTCCACCCAAGTTCCATACCCCTACAAGATTATTTGGAAAACTACTGCCCCCCCCCCCCCCCCAAATATAAGAATTTAGCAGCATAGCATGGTAAATCAGCCATAAAAGGGTCCTCTGACATTATTCAAAGAGAAAGGATAAAATATGTTCCCGTCCCCCAAATTTGTTGAGGAAATTGAGTAGTCCTTCAGCCAAGCCTCCAAACAAATGTTTGAAACAGTATCCTTAACATTACGATGAAGGGAAGCATAAAACTAACATTAACATGGCCCTCTTCAGTCAGCAAGTCTGCCAAATTGAAAGCTTCATGCACATTTCCAATTAAAGCATGAGAAAATTCCCCCTGGTTGAGACTCAAAATAATCCCCTTTTATACCAAGTAATGTCTGAGGTAGCCACTCCAACACTCAGCTTCGAATTAATCAAATTCCCAAGACATCCTCCCATAAAAGGCTGTCTATGATAATTTACTATTATCTGTCTATCTACGCCATTGCACTCAACTAATTCAACAAGAAATCCAGGTCCATCACCCAGTAAAAGTATTTGATAAGTCACACCAAATAAATGAGCTTTCCAATTCCTGGATCAAGTAAGGAAGTAAATGTTCCAAATCCAGAAGCCCCAAAATCATAAGAATAGACATCCTCAAACCTAAAATATCTCGAATCTCATCACCCAAAACCTCTAAAACAAATAAATCCGAAAATGATAGGATCACATATACCCAACAACTGACGACCCAAAACCAATCAAAATTCTTCAAAAACCATCACCTCTAATCCAACAGGAGGAAAATCATTGAGAGTAAGAATTCTATATTAATAACTAATCGAAGAAAGCATTTCGATCAAGCAATTGAAGCAAACAAAGAACGTAGCTTGACGAGAAGGATCCAGACCTGAATGAAGTAAACCAAAGAGATAAGCCATAGGAAAGAAAACCCGTACGCAGCCTGCAACTGTTTCAGCCATGCTATCATTTTGAGTGGAAAAAATGGAGGCCCTCTTGGAGCATCAACGACTTCTCTCTCTCTCTTTTTTCTCCTTTCGTCCGAGAGAAGCAGAAGAGAAGAAAAGAGAGAGATAAATGCACAGACGCAGACTCTCTCTCTAAGAACCGCTACTTGCCCGTTTTCGCTTCCTCACGCTCTTTCCAAATGTTACTGTGTGTTCGTCTAGTACCCAGCTGACGTAATCCTTGGGACAGTTGGACCTGCGAAGGGTGTTCGTGGCCGTCGATCTGGATTTGCACTTATAGTTGTGGGGCCACTTGATGAACTCAAAGCCTTCTACGGAGTATCTATGAAAATAAAGCTAACCAATCCAACGGTTGTGACGTAAGGATCTGTTGGGATTGGGACCAAAGTCATGGCCACAGGCCCACAAGGTCCAATACTAAGATCAGCGAAGAAAGAATCAACACGTACACCGTGTTGTTTTCACCAAAAAAAAAAAAAAAAACTACCACCGTGTCGTCAATCTTGACCTTTTCGGTTTGTTTGAATTGGAAGACTATCTTTGACCGTAGTTGATGTATGGCCCGTTGGATGCCCAAGTCAATATTTCGAATAGATATTTTTAACCGTCCGATAAAAACTCATACTTCTTCAGCTCGATGTGATTAATCAACATGAAAATAATGGGAAAGTTTTCTTTCACTCGTTTCAACCATATAAATCTAAGGTCGTCAATATTACTTCCTTATTGTTGTGAATTTCAAATTGGAATTGAATTGAATTATTTACATTGAAATCGTGAAAATGATTAACATATAAGTAGTAAGTTTAAGTCATTTCTTATTAAGGTTACATACATTTCAATTAAAAAAAAAACACATTAAACAACTATTAGAAAAAATATATAATAATAAACAATTCAATTCAATGTTAGAATTTACATCCATTTCACTAAAGTTTAAAGGTAAATAAGTTCTTTGAATAAAAAATTAAAAAACATAAGAAAACCGTTTATAAATAATTTCCACTTTAATATATGAAATCATTTATTAAATGATTCGATTTTGATTTTACCTAAAAAATCTTGCATCAAATCAAATCAAACCATTTACATTAAAGTTGAATGAATTAATACTCTTACTTTTTAAGTGTATAATTAAAAATTCATATATGGTCGTGTGTATTATTGGTCAAATGCTTCATAGTTGTGGGTTTTTTGGGATATTTCAGTATAAAGTTTCTTGAGAAGAGCACGTGATGCAGATCTTAATTTCAATAATTGAAACCGGATCGATGAGGGCCCAATTGGACACTCAATAAATAGTAGCAATAACCAATGGCAGAATTGTAATTAAACTCAAGTTAAAGAGAATAGCAATTCTACAAATAAGTATAACCTTATAACAAAATGGCAGTTTTGTAATTAAGTGGAATTTAACCAAAGGAAAACCAAAAGTGATTTGAGTGGAAAAAACAAACGTATGGTCAAGGACAAACTAGGAAGAGGAATTTAAAATAAGGACAAACCAAAATAAGTATAAAAGGTAAGGGCACTTGAGGAAATAAGGGGAAACAAGTTAAACCTTCACTTTATGAGGTTGTCTTCAACCTCACAACACAAATAAGAACCAGCAGAAAAACAAAGAGAGATGGCGGTGATGATATCTCCTTCAAAACTTCTCTGTTAGGCCTGAGATTCGATGCGTAGGGTCTCAAGAGGAGGCTCTTCCAAGCCCATATAACCAGCACTTGGATTTACCAGCAGGAAGGTTGCAAGAAGGGCCTGAGATTCTTCCTAGCAGTAGAGTGGCGTCAGTCTCAATTGCAGGTATGAAAAGCTGGTAGTAAAGGGACTATTCGGCATCTGAAATCTTATGATTTGTGTCGCCTAGGGGAGGGTTCCCTTCGCTCTAGACATTAGCGCAAATAGACCGGCCACAAAGGAGCAGAACCCAGTTTCCGTTGGCTGCAACCTTCGCTTAGAACAGGGTATTCCCAAACAGAAAAGTAACAGTAATTGCAGTAACAATAGAGAGGAGAAGAGAAGGAAACCAGAATAATAAAAGGAAGAAGATAATGAAAAGAGGAAAAAAAAAAGAATAAATTGGAAAATTTTAGAGGAAGAAGAAGGGGGAATCGACAACCATGGTTTTCATACCAAACTCTTAATCATATTTATATTCTTCAAAACTAAAACTGAAACTTCTCCATTGTTTACATGTCCAATATAAAGGAAAAAAACTAAACAATTAATGGAAACTACTTTAAAGGAAAATATTATAAAATTAGAAGATAGCTAATTTAAAAAGAAATTAATTCTAAAACAATAGAAAATCAAATCAAAAGATATTTCCTTCCTAAGTCCATCGTGCAACTGCATCAACACGTTTTGCAGCCGCATACCATTTGTGCAGGTACAACAGACAATATTAGTGTTGGAAGTAATTATATTGAGACTTCATTCTATAAAAGTACTTTAAGCCACTTTGGCCTAAATAATGTACTTACCTTTTGTTTTTTGGTTGCTAAACCTGAATAACATATTTACTGCGAAACACATTCAACATCAATTATGAAAGCATTTGAGCAATAACCTATTTTTAGGTAAAAGAAAGGGGAGAGTTTTACTTAAAATATAGGAGAAGCAAGCTTGTCCCTCTCCAACATTTTTTCTTGCACGTTTCAAAAGATGTTATTTCAATAACAACAACAACAACAACAAAAATCCTTATCACAATTAATGGGGTTGGTTACATGAATTCAATCAAAGACAAGCAAAAGGAAAAGTACAAGTGAAAATAAACAGATCACAAACTAGTAACAAAGTAGAACACAACTATATGAGTTAACTAACTGGATCTTGGCTCTCCAGTCCGCTCTATTCGATACCATACTTGGGGTAAGTCCTAATCTATGCATGTCTTTCATCACCACTTATTATTTATTTTTTTTTGCTGTCCTCTAGCACTTTTATATCTTTTTATTTGGGTCAGATTGTCCCTCCTACTGATACATCCAATGGTATCTGTTGAACACAAACATACCATCTCAATCGACTTTTCCATAGTTTATCATGGATTGGGGCGACTCCTAAGTTCGCTCTAATAGTTTCATTCCTTATCTTATCCTTCATAGTTTTCTCACACATCCATCTTATCATTCTCATATTTGCTACACATTGCTTATCTTATGTCGTTTATTAGCTGCCCAACATTTTCGTCTTGTACATCATACCTGAGCGTACAATTGAGTTATAGAATTTTCCCTTAAGTTTAAGAGGGTCGTGTCGGTTGTACAAAACTCCAAATGCACTTCTCAACTTCGCAAAATGATATATTCTATTCAATCATTAACTACAGACTAACACTGTCAAGTTTCATGGGGCTTTAAGTAATAATTTCAATATTTAGGGGTGTTAAGCAATCAGGCCATGTAGTATAGGGAGTGTCCAAATAATCAATTCATTGCCCTTAAAAGGGTAGTTTTGATATTTAGGACTGACAATGACAGTTTATAAGAAATCTTAACATGCAAGTGTAATGCTCCAGCCACCCCATTAACCTTGCACAATATTGTCCTATTTGGCCTGTGGGTCTTAAGGCTTTAAAATGCGTTGTACCATGTATTTTTCCCCTACTTACTATATTATTGGGTGTCACAACTTCTCTCATTTCGGGACAACATCTCTGCTATGGAACCACAATCTGTCGGGAATCTGCTCTAATACCATTTATAACGCCTCGGCCTCATTAACCCTGCACAATTTTGTCTAATTTGGCCCATAGGCCTCAATATTTAAAAACACATTGTGCTATGTTAAGGACGATAGAGGTTATTAATTAGTATAATAATCTCTCATTAGACAATGTGGGACTAAAGTTTGCATACCTTCATCGATCTTCCAAACTCCTAGGTACTTGTTGTATTCCTGGTGGGGACACCTCACCAATCTCCCAAGCGGGTTTGGTACGTACTGTATTATTGGGTGTCTCAACAATAATGATTTAAATAATATATTCAAACTTTATGAGTGCCAAGCAATCGGACCATAGTAAGGGGATGCCTAAGTGAAATTTTGTTGAGACCGTTCCCTTGCGACTTACAAGTGCATGTAAGCATCATGTGTAAACTCACTCTAAGGACCCTCTGTATTATTATGTTTAAAGATGCAACATGGTAAAGTTGGGCCGGGTTTTGTAAAATCCATGCCCAACTTTATGTCCCCTTGGTTGGGTTTAAGCTTAGCCTAGCCTTGACTCAGGGCCTACAAAACTTGACCTTGACCAACCCTTTAAGGTTGGGATAGGTTGACCCTAATTGACCCTGACCATGGGAAGGGGTAAGTAGGATGCAAGGGAGATGCAAGGGTTTGGCCTAATCAGGAAGAAGAATAGGAAGAAAATGAAGAAATAAGAAAACAAGGTCAGGCCAGGCTCAACTTGAGGCCTCAACCTTGGCCACGCCATGTCTTAGGGTCAAAAAATCAATCTTGACCTGCCCTCAAGGCCAAGGTATCTCGAGCTATATGGATGTGCTTTTCCGTCACCCACGGTGGAGGTAAACTTTCTCATTCTATTTATATATGAATGAGTGGAGGAATCTCTACATCTGCTTCCATTGATATCACAAAAAAATCACTCATACATAAATAGAGGGAAAAAATTCCCCTCCAACGTGGGAGAATGAAAAATACATAAATCTAAGGTCATTATTACTTTACCATCTACTAAATGAAGTCGATAATGCTCTCCCAACTGTTCCCCGATATCTTTAAAACAAATAAAATAAAAAACCATATCAAAATACATAAATAAATGATTCTTCCTTCACCATGGATGAAAGATTTGTTTATAAAATGGGATGGACAATTTCTTATGTATCAAACCATAGGTATTTCATTGGTCCATAAAAATAAGCACCAAGCTAATCAAAGATGGCGAGAAAAAAGATATATTGCTAAAAATGATTTTGATGCATCCATTGCAAGTAAGGGTGTTAATCGGTTAGGTTTCGGTTTAAACGGTGCGGATCGATTCGGTTCACACTTATTTGACTAAAACCATAAGCCCACCATTTACTAAATGGTTCCACTTTCTGAAACCGTGACTGTTTAGTAAATTGTTTATATTTTCACGGTTTCTAAATGATGTCGATTTCACGGTTTTAAACAATTTCAGTTTCAATTTATTCCATACGGTTTGTAAAACGGTTCACAACCGGTTTGATATAACTTGCAACCATCTCTAAATTGAAGATCATAAGCTTATCAAAAAATAATTGACAACCACAAATAAAAGATTATATATTAACGATGTTATGTCTTAATTTGATAATTTAGTGTTATTATTTTGCACGGTCATTCTCAAACATTTATAACTAACATCATACAACATTCAAATCCAGCATTCTACAGCATAAAATATTAAAATGACAAGTGGTTCAACCAAAATACCCATATATGAATAACATAATAACATAGTAACATATATGGATTACAAATTTATGATCTAAAGCCTAAATTTGTACTGAATTGCAATAAATCATACCAAAGCAGGATGAACACTTAATTTAATTTTTAATTATTATACGAATTACTGCCCCTTATTTATTTAATTATTATACAAATTAATCGGATCGGTTTAAACGGTTTAAACGGTTTTAAACGGTTTCAATTCGATTTGAAACCAACGGGTTCTGCGGTTAAAATTGACCCGACCCATTTAACTAATCAGCCTGAAACTTAAAACCCTAACCACACCATTTACTATACGATTTTGTGGTTTCGATGTAAATGGGTCAATTCGATTTTGATAAATGATTTCGATTACAAATTCACATCCTTAATTGCAAGACATGAAAAAATGCTTGAGAATAGAGGCGAAGATCATTATGATATGTTAACGGCCTCTCCTAGATAACACAACTTAATTTGTGTCTTTGGTTGAGGTTGAATTGTTTCACATTGACTTCTCTATGTATTTTCTACCTTTTAAATTTTTTTTTATTAGTACTTTAGTCTTAAGGGATTTGTTACAGATATTAGTACCAACGGATCCGTGGCGCAATGGTAGCGCGTCTGACTCCAGATCAGAAGGTTGCGTGTTCGATTCACGTCGGGTTCAAACCCCGTCACAAATTTTCCTTTTATTCCTGCTCTTAAAATTTCAACAAAGGTTTGCGACCTGAGACTCGCGACTCGCTATGGCCGCTCAGACTTCCCTCTCTGGTCAAAGCCCTTTAATGTCACTCTGAAACAGCTTCTTTTTTCTTTCACAACCATCTAATCTGAAAGTAATGGCTTCCGCCTCTCGTTTGCGCCGCTACTTTCTTCTCCACCGTCGTAGTTTCTCATCCAACCTTAGCTCGGACTCTACACCTCTCACTGGCAGACATAAAGCTAGAGTTGCTCTCGGGCTCCTGCAATCTGAGAAAAGCCCTGAACGTATCCTCGACATATGCCGCTCTGCTTCTCTTACCCCTGAACTTCACCTCGATCGCGTTGTCTTCTCCGTTGCCGTTTCGAAACTCACCGAATCCAAATCATTCGATTTTATCCGCTCCTACCTTGATGAACTGAAAACCCGCCCTGACCTTCGAAATGAACGTTATATGTCTCATGCCATTGTTCTATACGGCCAAGCTGGGATGCTCGATCAAGCCATCGACACTTTCAAGCAAATGGACGAACTGGGTATCTCTCGATCAGCCAAGTCTCTAAATGCCCTCCTGTTCGCTTGCATTGTCGGGAAAAAATACGACGAGGTAAGTCGAATTTTCATGGAATTCCCCAAAACTTATGGAATTATGCCAAATTTGGATACGTATAATACTGTCATCAAAGCTTTTTGTGAATCGGGTTCTTCTAGTTCGGCTTACTCGATTTTAGCTGAGATGGATGGGAAAGGTTGTCAGCCTAATGCTACTTCTTTTGATACGTTGCTTGCGGGCTTTTATAAAGAGGAGAAGTTTGAAGATGTTGGAAAAGTCTTGGAATTGATGAAAAAGTATGATTTTCATCCTAGTGTTAGTACGTATAATACTAGGATCCAGAGTCTTTGCAAGCTCAAAAAATCTGCTGAGGCTAAGGCTTTGTTTGAAGGTATGCTGTCAAGGGGCATGAACCCTAATTCTGTTACTTATTGCAACCTCATTCATGGCTTCTGTAAGGAGGGGGATTTGGAGGAAGCAAAGAGGCTATTTAATGATATGCCAAGTAAGGGATGCGTCCCTGATAGCTATTGCTACTTTACTCTGATTCACTTTCTTTGCCAAGGCAAGGATTTTGATGCTGCATTAAAGTTGTGTAAGGAAAGTATGCAGAAGGATTGGGTCCCGAACTTCACGACCATGAAGACACTTGTGAATGGGCTTGCGAGCATTTCAAAGGTTGCAGAGGCACGAGAGGTTGTCGGTGAAATGAAGGAGAGATTTCGTAAAACTGCTGGCTTGTGGAAGGAAATTGAAGAGACTTTGCCCCAGTAGGAAAGCTAATTTGTTAACCTTCAGTTATTAAGAGCATGGAAATAAGAGGTGAGCTTTTGGCCAAGGCTGTGTAAAAGAAGGGGCAGATCTATAGAAAATCTTTCTTGTATTTGCATTATTTATACAAATACAAAGAAATCTCTTGCATCTACATTCCATTAGGCTACTAAGGATGATGTTGTTTTGGATGGATATCTTTTACTGAGCTGATGTCTTGTTGCTTTCTCTTCCCCTTGTACCTTTATGAACATTAGCATTTTTGTATTGGTGGTAAGTCATCTTAGATTGTTGTTTCTTGTTACTATCTTAATTATGGAGGAGCTTCTGCCTTTCTATGTCTCCATTTCTTATGGGTTTACTGATATTTTATATGCTGACTGTACTAAAAACGGAATTATGTTGTAGATTTTAAGTCTTTCCAGTAATCTACCACTTTTGCTCAGTTAGTTTCCCAGGGTGCACTGCCTTGTACATGTGAAAACCACCAACATAGAGTTGGGAAAAGCTTCTTGAGATTAAGTTGTAAATGAAATGTGATTTGTTTCATTGCCGAATTATTGTTTTTAGATGAATACTCCACTTTACCACCCTTGCACCTGTGACTTTCCCTGCACAAGGCAACCTCACCTTGGGAACTGCTGCCTCCTTTTTGTTCTCCATGTATTGTGGGTTTTTCAATAGGAGCTTCCGTACCCCCCCTTGAGGCCTTCATGGCTTCACCCATAATAAATTTTGTACGTCTAACAAAGGGTATACCTGACTTCAACCAACTTCACTTTGCCAGTGCTATGACATGCTTAGTTGACTTGACTGATATTGTATCCATTCAACTTGGCTTTCTTAACACAAACTTAGTTAATAATGTCCTACTATATTGTGATTGAGGTGATTTTGGCACATGGGATATGTTTACTGTGGTCCATAGACCTCATACCTATGGTTGTCACCGCACACACACACACACACACACACACAGATGATGGGACATTGAAATGGGGAAGGAGAGAGGAAGAGAGGTTTCCTCTTTACTAGAGAAAGAGAAAGGGCAGTTTATAATGAGGAGTGATGTGGGAAAGATAAGAGGTAAGAAAATAAGCTTCTTAGCAAGTTAAGACGCAAGTTTTTGTTGAGGTTTCCTAAAAAGATGGAGAGTTGTATGTAGATTTATTACAGGAAAAAAGAAAGGTGTAGTGAGTGAGAGGATATTTTTTAAAATTTATTACTTTTTGAAAATAACACAAAAGAAATGTGTTTTGGGGATTTAAGGTGCATGAGCACAGGAGAAAACCAACTCCCTTTTGCTGATTTGTTGAGTTTGGGCTTTGAGGTCTGATAGAGCCTCAAGGACCTTCATACTGTAACAGCCCAATATGTTTTGAGACTTGAATAGTTGAATGAAATTAATGAATATTGCTGAGGGTGGATCTCTATGCAATATTAAGGTTGTTCCATTGTGACTTAGTGGTCTTGGAATCGAGTCGAGAGACAGCCTCTCCACGAAGCAAGGGGAAGGCTGCTTACATTATGACCCTTCCCAAAGCCTGCAGTGGCGGGAGCCTCATGCACTGGGTACACTCTTACTTGAATGAATATCTCTGAACCCGACCTCAAGTTAGCTAAGCTCAGCTTAGCACCTCAGGTTCAGTAGCCTTGGAGCAAAAGCTCTTTTTGTATCTCCATCGCATGGGTCCTGATGTTATTTATTTTATTAATCTTTTCTGTGATCATTTTCCTTGAGCAGGATAGCAAAACAGCAATATCTCTGTCAAATGGTATTTTGTTCTATTTTGTTCTTTGACGGTGATTATTTATCTACGGCCTTCTGATGCAGATAAATCACAGATGTGGTCTTATTTTAGTGGAAATAAGCTTTGGGTTGTGTTATCTATGTGATGGGTCTTTGATCCAATGTGTTTTTATTGTAATGGGTCACTTCAATCGTTAAGGCTAGGCATACGAGATTAGTTAAGTGTCTTTATTTCTCTATTTTAATTATTACTAAGTTTTTTTAATTATAAGTGCCTCTGAGATGGCCTACATCCAAACTTTTCTTAATCAAGTTCTTGGAGAGATGAGGGGACAAAATAAACAATTGGCTATAATTCAGCAAAGAATCAGCATATACCAAAATCACCATTGACTTTACATATTGATCTCAATTTTGCACCTCTACATGAAGAGAAGAGACCAGAAAAGGAACTTAAGGTCAAGGATAAAGCTCAAGAGATCACAGTGGCCTGCAGCAACAAATAAAGAGTGCTTGTCGATTCAAAGGCGGAAGACTTCTACGTCACAAAGCTCGAGGTAGACAAGACCAAAGAGAAGGTTGAGGTAGTTGTGGTAGATGGACAAAGTCAAAGACACTCAACAAGAAACCGTCACAATCATGATGTTGTTCTCGTAGTAGAGTTTGTGTTACCACTTTAATTCTTCAGTGAGAAAATCTCGTAGGTTAAGGGCTTTATTCATACTACTGTACACAACCAGAATTCTTGTTGGGAATGGTTAAAACTGCTACTCACATATTGTTTCCCCCTTATGACTACAAAACTCGTAGATGAGTTTTTTTCAAGCCGAGGAGAATTAATTCATATAAATCACAAATGTGGGCTTATTTTAGTGGAAATAAGCTTTGGGTTGCGATGCAATATTGAAGACATATCAGCACAGGAGGTCCAAGAAAGCCCAGGCTTAGCGTGTTCTGGCCTATTTTAAGGCTTGGGTTCCAGCCTATTTTAAGGTTTAGCGTGTTTCAACACAGGGTTGCTTGATGGGGACATCCACGTGTACCAGCGGCGTAGGCGCAAGACCCAGCCTCATGTGCATTCTATTTGGCTGGAGGAAAGTCTCACAGAGGAAAACCTAATGAATGAAGAATATTGAAAGAAAAAGAACACCCCAACCCCCCCCCCACGATTTCTCTCTCCCGTTGCCCTCTCCCTTTTCTTGCCTCTCACTCTCGTCCCTCCTCTCTTTCTCGATATTCTCTCTCATCTCGTCTCTCTCTTGCACTCTCTCTGCCCCTCTCGGTTACTACTTACTGCTGCTGGCTGTACCTGCTGTCCGTGAGTTGCTGAGAGCCCCAACATCATCCACCAAGCTACATCGACAATACTAGGGATCTCTATACAACAGGCTGGACTTTTCTTCATCAACCAAAAGTGGACTGCATCTCTTTATTTTGGAGGACCTTGGTCTCTTCTATTCTCCTCAGATCTGGATAGCAATAAGGTAGGTTGAATGAAATTAATGAATATTGCTGAGGGTGGATCTCTATGCAATATTAAGGTTGCTCCATTGTGACTTAGTGGTCTTGGAATCGAGTCGAGAGACAGCCTCTCCACGAAGCATGGGAAAGGCTGCTTACATTATGACCCTTCCCAAAGCCTGCAGTGGCGGGAGCCTCATGCACTGGGTACACTCTTACTTGAATGAATATCTCTGAACCCGACCTCAAGTTAGTTAAGCTCAGCTTAGCACCTCAGGTTCAGTAGCCTTGGAGCAAAAGCTCTTTTTGTATCTCCATCGCATGGGTCCTGATGTTATTTATTTTATTAATCTTTTCTGTGATCATTTTCCTTGAGCAGGATAGCAAAACAGCAATATCTCTGTCAAATGGTATTTTGTTCTATGACTTTGATCTCATAGTCAGTTCCTGATTATTATTTATCTACGGCCTTCTGATGCAGATAAATCACAGATGTGGTCTTATTTTAGTGGAAATAAGCTTTGGGTTGTGTTATCTATGTGATGGGTCTTTGATCCAATGTGTTTTTATTGTAATGGGTCACTTCAATCGTTAAGGCTAGGCATACGAGATTAGTTAAGTGTCTTTATTTCTCTATTTTAATTATTACTAAGTTTTTTTAATTATAAGTGCCTCTGAGATGGTCTACATCCAAACTTTTCTTAATCAAGTTCTTGGAGAGATGAGGGGACAAAATAAACGATTGGCTATAATTCAGCAAAGAATCAGCATATACCAAAATCACCATTGACTTTACATATTGATCTCAATTTTGCACCTCCACATGAAGAGAAGAGACCAGAAAAGGAACTTAAGGTCAAGGATAAAGCTCAAGAGATCACAGTGGCCTGCAGCAACAAATAAAGAGTGCTTGTCGATTCAAAGGCGGAAGACTTCTACGTCACAGAGCTCAAGGTAGACAAGACCAAAGAGAAGGTTGAGGTAGTTGTGGTAGATGGACAAAGTCAAAGACACTCAACAAGAAACCGTCACAATCATGATGTTGTTCTCGTAGTAGAGTTTGTGTTACCACTTTAATTCTTCAGTGAGAAAATCTCGTAGGTTAAGGGCTTTATTCATACTGCTGTACACAACCAGAATTCTTGTTGGGAATGGTTAAAACTGCTACTCACATATTGTTTCCCCCTTATGACTACAAAACTCGTAGATGAGTTTTTTTCAAGCCGAGGAGAATTAATTCATATAAATCACAAATGTGGGCTTATTTTAGTGGAAATAAGCTTTGGGTTGCGATGCAATATTGAAGACATACCAGCACAGGAGGTCCAAGAAAGCCCAGGCTTAGCGTGTTCTGGCCTATTTTAAGGCTTGGGTTCCAGCCTATTTTAAGGTTTAGCGTGTTTCAACACAGGGTTGCTTGATGGGGACATCCACGTGTACCAGCGGCGTAGGCACAAGACCCAGCCTCATGTGCATTCTATTTGGCTGGAGGAAAGTCTCACAGAGGAAAACCTAATGAATGAAGAATATTGAAAGAAAAAGAACACCCCAACCCCCCCCCCACGATTTCTCTCTCCCGTTGCCCTCTCCCTTTTCTTGCCTCTCACTCTCGTCCCTCCTCTCTTTCTCGATATTCTCTCTCATCTCGTCTCTCTCTTGCACTCTCTCTGCCCCTCTCGGTTACTACTTACTGCTGCTGGCTGTACCTGCTGTCCGTGAGTTGCTGAGAGCCCCAACATCATCCACCAAGCTACATCGACAATACTAGGGATCTCTATACAACAGGCTGGACTTTTCTTCATCAACCAAAAGTGGACTGCATCTCTTTATTTTGGAGGACCTTGGTCTCTTCTATTCTCCTCAGATCTGGATAGCAATAAGGTAGGTTGAATGAAATTAATGAATATTGCTGAGGGTGGATCTCTATGCAATATTAAGGTTGCTCCATTGTGACTTAGTGGTCTTGGAATCGAGTCGAGAGACAGCCTCTCCACGAAGCATGGGAAAGGCTGCTTACATTATGACCCTTCCCAAAGCCTGCAGTGGCGGGAGCCTCATGCACTGGGTACACTCTTACTTGAATGAATATCTCTGAACCCGACCTCAAGTTAGTTAAGCTCAGCTTAGCACCTCAGGTTCAGTAGCCTTGGAGCAAAAGCTCTTTTTGTATCTCCATCGCATGGGTCCTGATGTTATTTATTTTATTAATCTTTTCTGTGATCATTTTCCTTGAGCAGGATAGCAAAACAGCAATATCTCTGTCAAATGGTATTTTGTTCTATGACTTTGATCTCATAGTCAGTTCCTGATTATTATTTATCTACGGCCTTCTGATGCAGATAAATCACAGATGTGGTCTTATTTTAGTGGAAATAAGCTTTGGGTTGTGTTATCTATGTGATGGGTCTTTGATCCAATGTGTTTTTATTGTAATGGGTCACTTCAATCGTTAAGGCTAGGCATACGAGATTAGTTAAGTGTCTTTATTTCTCTATTTTAATTATTACTAAGTTTTTTTAATTATAAGTGCCTCTGAGATGGTCTACATCCAAACTTTTCTTAATCAAGTTCTTGGAGAGATGAGGGGACAAAATAAACGATTGGCTATAATTCAGCAAAGAATCAGCATATACCAAAATCACCATTGACTTTACATATTGATCTCAATTTTGCACCTCCACATGAAGAGAAGAGACCAGAAAAGGAACTTAAGGTCAAGGATAAAGCTCAAGAGATCACAGTGGCCTGCAGCAACAAATAAAGAGTGCTTGTCGATTCAAAGGCGGAAGACTT